>NW_009941634.1:0-24566 GCF_000696875.1 Nestor notabilis | reverse complement strand
GTGAAAGAGTATTTTGAGGTGGTTAATTTTTTGATTTTGTGTGTGTGTTTGGGTTTGTTTTGGTTGGTTGTTTTTTGGGGTTGGGGTTTATTTTTGTTTGGTTTTGTTGTGGGTTTGGTTTGGTGGGGGTTTTTTTTCCAAAAAGAAGTGAGGCTTATATTAGCTTCTGAAGCTCTGATGTTCACTGAAAGATTTATTCTCTGCTATTAGTTCATGGTATGTGAAGTGATGGTGCATAGAAAATTCACAGGCAAGAATATATGGAGGATTTCAAAAAAGACGCTAAAGAATTATGAAGTGCTTTTTATGTCATAAAGTCAAAACCAAAAGAGGCCAAATTAAGTTCATGGTAAAGGTTTGGCAGGAACACTTTCAAAACTGGTGCGAGTACTGAATGCATAAAATCAGTAATCAAGTTGGGAGTCATATTTTGGAAGCAGCAAATGCATTACATTCTCTACAAAGATAACAGAGTGTTCTTTTTTCTTAGTAGCTAATTTAACTACCAGGTTTTTATTGTTGCTTCTGCTTAGTCCTTCCATTATTAGCTGAAGTCAACATTTCCCTCAAAAGTTCATCCTTGGTAGTAATAATTTGCTGCCGTATAAAATAAATGACTTAACATAAAAGATTTTACTGATTGCAGTGCCAATTGGCACTTTCTTGTTCTCTGTCGAAATGAGCACAACACGTTGTATATTACAGCTGCACGACTACCCTGTGACCACAGTGTGTTGCAAGTTTGAACATTATTGCTTCTGTATGTATTTTCCCCTCATAAATTATTCTTTGCTGAAGAATGTTAATTAGTAACTGATAGATATAAAGATTGCCAGGGACAGCCCATTAATTCCATTTACCTTAATGGCACTTAGATCATAGCTTGCAGTACAGCTGTATTCAGGCTGGATTATAAATGTAATTTTTTGCATCATTAACTACCCTGATTAATCTTAGACAGCAAAAGAATAATTATAAAAACAGTGGACTGCAATGTGCCACTTTAAAGTTGTAGCTTTGCTCTTTTATATTTACATCATTGCAAAACACATAGGTTTTGAAAATTTAGACTGGGAAACAGTTTTTCTCCTTTCAGTAATTAACTCGTGCCTTCTACTAGTTATTTCTCATTTCTGCCTTTACCTCGATTTTTGGGGGGTTTATTTTATTTGTCATTAGTTGTTTTTTTAAGTGCCTTTAGTAACATGTTTTGCTTTTGACTGTTGCAGTTACTGGATATTTGCATAGTAATTGACCACCATTAGCAAAGTTCATTCTGCTCAGAGTATTAACGAAAAAACATGTAGTCTGTGTCTGATTTCTATGGAGGCTCCACAGATGAGAAACTTACTGGCAGAAGATGTCATTTGGATTTTCACATTATGGTCGTCATGAATGTCTGACAAACAATTCACTGGTTCGGGTCAAACAAGAATACCAGCCTCAGACAGGAACATACTGGATGAGGTGCTGATATTCCAGAGAGCAGCCAGGAAATGGCATTTTCCTCTTGAGTTTGTGTTTAATGTTACCAGCTGGGAAGCCTGACCTGCCTGGTATCATAAAAGCTTTTACCATGTGAGGTTTTTTGGCTTGTTTTTCGTTGGTCTTAAGCAGCAAAAGGTGATGTAACCCTACACTGGTTGTGTGCCTTTGGTGTGATACCATATTTTTGGCGTTACATATATGCACCCTGACAGTGCATAATGCAGCTTAAAGTATTAAAATTCCAGTTGCCTTTAATAATGAAAAAGACAAGAAGTGACAGAAAGAGAGAATTTGCACTGGTAATTCCATTTCAGTAATCAGAAATCTGAAAGGAAAACAGTTAATTGAATTGCAATGCCTCAGAAATGCCATTAGTAAACAGCTAATAGATGTTTTCTCAAGAACATACTGGATTTTTTGAGATCAGTTGACCCTGCTGCATGATACAAATACGCCGTGTGGCTAAACATAAAGTGTGAACTCACATAAAGTGAGAACTGAAGATTTTTTGAAGGGGAAAAGAAGAAGAGAAATTTCCCAATGTTTCATTCAAATTGGTGATTGCACAGATACTTCTTTAATAGCACAGATTTCTCATGTGTGGAAGACACAATTCTGTTTCAGTGTAACAAACTACACTGTTCATAATTTTTTGAGTGTTCTGGTTTCCTCTTCTTTCAAGCTGTAGGCACAGCCACTACAGAGGCAGCCTGTTGCATACATTAAAAGTGTACATGGGTAAAGCATCCTCAGTAGTGCCTGAAAAGGCAGCAGCAGTCATAAGAAGACACAAGAAGAGGGGTAGAGGTTTGGTGCACTGAAGTTCGCAGCTGCATTTGAGGGAAAAGTAATTTTTAGTTATCCTATCCCATAGCAGAACTGTTTGTGGCTGCAGCTGCTCTTGAAAGCCGCCAGGGTAAAAGCTTCCCTCCCACTTGGTCAGACTGTCATTTGAACCAAGAGCCATGTGAAGTGTGGTAAGGAGTTAGCTAACAGAGCTGCTCTGCACTAGGAAGAAGGGGTTGGTGGAGGAAGCAATGGGTTCAACTCTGCGTTCAGGCACAAACCTCTGCGGTGACCTTAAACCATTACTTGCTCTCAGTTCCTCTCTGTAAGTCAAGAGTAATATTTCCTGGCCTTTTAAATGTGTCACAAAGATCCTGATCATTAATGATTAATCCTGGCACATGAATGTGTGCAGCGTGTATGAAGATCTAGACATAATTGTCAAAGCTGAGATCCAAGGTCAAGTATTGGTTTGAACTTCTTCCATCAGCGTGTCAAGATAAGCAGGAATAAGTCCTGATAGATAGGGTTCATCTCTAATATAACTTAAGGATAAAGCTGAAAGAGCTTTATAGGAGCACTAGGAATGACATTTTCATTAGTGATGTTTTTAAAATCACAGATAATTAAATGGGTAGGAAATAAAACCAGCCTTAGGGCTGAGAGACCTGCAGACATCCAAGAAGACATAAGCAAGCCCTCTGAGATTTGCACTGCACTTTTGGTGTCATCTTAATTTTTTCTTTCATTAGTTGCTGCTGTCTTATCAGGTCCCTCTTACCTCTTCTGTGCTGTAGATATCTCCAGGGCAGAGCTTTTACTATAAAAACAGAGACAGTGCACCCATTGATATTCATAGACATCAAATTATACATAAAAAATGAATCCTTCAAAGTCAGAGCTGGGCTGTTTGTGCATTGTGGAGTTTCTTTTCTGAAAAGGTATGCTAGCAGTGCAAGATGCCTAAGTACTTGACTTGCAAGCAACAACTAGACAGTTCACAGGCAATAAAATTGTCTGTGTTCACATCCATAGGTACTTGTGAAAGGTACTCCAGACATAGATGATTTTGAATCAATTATGCCCGTGCTGTCTAGTGCTAAGGCGTAAGGCTGTGAATGAGAACAAGTGGATTTGCCAGAAGTTCTAGTACAGCTCAGTTTTCGTATGTTAATTACCTATATGCAAATGGTATTTGTAAAGCACTGTGAAGTACTCAGATGGAGACTTCCTATTGTGCTTAAGTTCCTAATATACATTAAGTCATTTTCAACCTGTTTAATTCAAAATACTTAACAGCACCCTAGCTTTACTGAATGTTAAGTGATACTGCCCTTGTGGCTGGGGACCAGCCGAAGAAACTTGCCTGCAGTAGTTCAGTGTCTAGCTGCTTTGTCCCTTCCTTTTTACCTAAACTCTTGTTCCCATCTGCATGTACTAGTTCATTTGGGATTCCACGCTGGAGGGGCTGGAGGGGACACAGAGCCTCCCTTCTTATGCACTGGACTGTAGTCTACAGCTCAGTCCTCACCTGGTCAATGAACCTCTGACTCCTTGGGTGTCTCAGGAGCTGTATATACATCACCAGTATAATCAGAGATGATTTAGGATAAGGGCATCCGGTTTGAGTTTGCTTGACCTAAAATCACAGAAAGACCAGTATCAACATGAAGTAACTTTAAACAATCGGAGAATTCATGAAAGGAAGTGGACTAGCACCAAGCCAGATTACTAGCATACAAAGAAACTATGTCACAATCTGCCATGGCAATGAAGTAGTGAATTAATTCCCCCTTCTCATGTTGTCCTTTCAATACAGAAGAAAAATCCCAACAAAAATAATTGAAGTAGTCCCAGAAACTGAAGGTCCCTAATCCCTCCACATTTTGTCTTTTGTAGTTATATGAATATTTATGTATGGTAGTGGACTTCTGGAAGGAGTGGAGATTGCTATTCTAAACCTGTTCTAAGGTATCTTGAACTTTTGGGCTATATTTCTATAAGCACACAAATAGCAACAAGCTTTCTTCCCTTCCTTTGTTTCATTTATTTCTGATTTGATCTAAAAAAGTTCAGAAATCAGGGTCAGAATGAGACCTCCCTGGCAATACTTTTTTCTAAATTTTAATTTTGACATATCATTCAGATAAAATGCCAGATATGAAATTGCACAGAAGCGTATGCTGTTAACTTTTCATCTTTTTGGAAATGATATAAAAACATACTGAGAATTCTTTAATGCACCACATTTCAGAGATGGGTAGGAAGGGATTAAAGCCTTCAAGTAGTGAATGAGCCATAACTATATTCTTCACAGCTGTTTAGAGCACTTAGGATCACACTAATGATTCAGTCAATAAGATTGAGAGGAGACTTGGAATGGCACTCAATGGCTGTTGGTAGAGAATTAGTCAAAAATGTACAGTCCTAATGTGGGTACCCAGTGCAGGTATAGGCATGTTTTTTTCATCACAAGATAATACAATTTTAGTTTTGTGCAATGAAGAAAATGTGCAATGTTTCAACTGGTGGGGAGTTGGGTTAGTAACATAGTAATATCCATTTGTTCTAAATTATTTCTTGTCTGTCTTTTCCTACTTTCTGCATCATAAAGAGCCTGAAAGGTAAATCAGGTTGATCTTAATTATGCAGTTACAAATACCTTATTAAAATGCAAGCCACCTTCTGACAACCTGTTTCTCTCATCATCCTGGGATCTTGCTCACCTTAGTACCAAATTCTAATGTTGTTTATGCAGATGTAGTTCCTAAGCACAGCAAGGTTCATTTTCATTCTTATTTAAGTTCTCAAACTATTTCAAGATAATTTACTAATTTTTCTTTTCAATTTTCCAATTTCATATTTCTCTCATAGTGGACGTGAATTTCCTGATAACACAGTCCCGTCCTTGTTCAAAAATTCAGGCAGGTTTTAGAGCTAATAATGTTATGGAGGAAGCAAGCAGGTTGATGTCTTCTCCTGTGGATCGTTATCTATGAGCTGAGCAAAGTTAAAATATTTTTTGCATGCAAGGAAATACAATGGTCTTAGTGATCTCTATAAGGGCTATGAATATAGCTGTGCCTATTATTTACCCTCATATTTAACCGTAACCTGTTATAAAGGTATATTTAGATGCACGTGTGAACTATAGCACTTCAGTTCCCATATGTGAAGTGTCTGGGGAACAATTTTTTTCTGTGTTGACTGCTGGTGATGAAATTAACTTAAATAAAATGGGCTTCAATCTCAAGATGTGAGGCAATATGGTGACATTTGGTCACATAGTTTTATTTCCTTGAATTTTCTTAAGAAGGACAGTAGAACATTTCTTCTGAGAAGGTGTGCAGATGTTTTATGTGCTTTGTTTTAAGTGCTGACCTAAGAAAAAAATTAAAGAAGGAAAAAAAGCAGCTGTGATCAAATAATTATACCAGCAAGTATCTACACTTGCATCTTAAGTCACGTGCTTCTGCCAGATTTTGAAGACACACAGATACCCATTTAAGAACCAGGAGAGAAATTCAGTAATTTTCTAATTACTTTCTTGCTGTGATAAAAATATTCTGTCCCCATAACATTTTTTTTTCCTTTCATGTGGTGAGGTATGGATTAAATGATGCGTTGGGGTCCCTTTTAGTCTCTTATTCTCTGGTTCTACAAGTATGGGTGAAGAACTGTAACTTCTCCCAGTGTTAAGTCTTAACTCACTACAACAATTTTGGAAATGTTTGAAAAGTATAGGTTTGATAGACAATTCTAACAGTGTCCAAAGCATATCTTGGATTTTTCAGGTAAGAATGTGTATTTTTAAGCATTCTAATTATACTCTACACCTTAGTTCTTAATGGTTTCTTTGGAGTCACTAGAATAAGAATGGTTAATAAGAAGAATTTTTAAAATGGGCTAAAAAAGCATAGCAGCATGATCAGAAAAGTTGTGTTTCAGAATTATTTTCCCACTCATTAAACACACACATATACAGTCACTTCTCTGAAAAACATGTAGTAGTTTGCAGAGACCACTTTGGACTCTTGTACTTGTGAGAAATTCACTTCTAAGAGTGAATCAAGTGCCTCTCTGCCAGTTCTCTGTCTGGCACACATCCTGCTTTTATTGTTGTTGTGATTAGAGAGACTCACTATTATTAAATACCAATTATAACATTTGGTCCAGTTTTCTGAAATTCATTCACATATGAATGATGTTATTGGGAATTTGTTGCATAACCCTCATTATGCCTGCCAACCTTTTGTTCCAAGCTCTTTTCTTAAGCACAAAACATCAAAATGCCCTTAGTTTTTTTTAATGTGTTCTTTTTCTCATGAGCTTATTTTTGCTTTGTTCTTGGTTGAAGCTGAGGAAGCAAATGGCATTTGTGAACCTTAGGTTTTTATCTTTATTGGTATCTTTAGAGGTATCTTTAGAGAGACTATAACATTTACCTCTTTTTGCTTTAAGCAATTGTTCTGCATTTAATCATGTTTTTACCATCTGCCACTGCTCATTTAAGTGAATAGCTGAAAAAAAACAATCCACCCCTTCTTTCCACAGCACTTTGGTAATACCTACTAGCAGTGGAGTGAGTAATTCTCCCAGTTTAAAGGTGGTATGTTTCATGTTGGTCTGTTGTTATGCTGCAATTTTGTATTGAGTTTTGTCCACTGGGTAACAGCGGTATGTCAAACATGCTGTATTTGGTTGCTTTTTATCTTGTCTCCGTTGGGAGAATCTTTTAGGTCTGGTAGAATTTTGTGTGCTCTTTGGATCAGCACTGGGGATCAGTCATGAGTTTGTAATTCAGAAGGTTATTATCTGTGGTGCTCTTGCTGTGTTTGCTGAAGAAACTGGAAAACATGTTTTGCAAGAAGTGGGACTGAAGAAAAAGAAAGGGCCATCCTATTCCAGACAACCAGTTGAATACCACCCTGGAGAGCTCTGAGAGATAAAAGGCAAGTTTCTTAAAGCAAACTTCATGGCGACTCAGACAACTTTTCTCAGAAAACTTTATGGCTTGTGAGTCCAAATTGAAGTTATGAGGCTGTGTTTAGTCTGTGTGGCACCTTCACAGATTAATCTGAAGTCAGGAGCTGTGTGGTGCTCATATGAAAGGCAATATAATAGTAAGTACTATTAGGTTTATTAAATTGGGTAACTGGAACGAGCATACACTTTCAGTCTTCATTTCTGAGAAAATACCTTCCTTTATCTAGTAAATAGTTTTGAAAAAAAGTTAGTTATACTTGTGAAGTACTCACATCCTGTGTCAATGAAGACTGTAGGAGAGCCAGTGAATAGGCTGATAATTCCTGTTGGGAGCAAGGTTTCAGCTTCATACAGTAAATGAGGTCTAGGCTATTCATGGAACCCCTTGGACAAAACACAACATTAAACAGTTGCTCATTAAATGCACATTGTCCATCTTCTGAACAGAACAAAGCCAGAATCTGTCAGGAAAAATATGTGAACATGTTTTAAAAATGTTAATTCATAAAAGTATCAAATTAAGGCATTTCATGTTTTTAAAGGCTTGATCTGCAACCATAATGTTCTTTTAGCACGGTGTGTTTTTGTATTTAGCATACATACACATACGTACACAGATTTGTTCCAGTTTGACAGTCCTTCACATGTTGTTTAGTGTGTTTGATTAGCATAATCACTGTGTGATTATTTCTCACTAGCTCGCATATGCAAATTCGTGTCTTTTGACTGACAACCATTATTAGACAATCAGAGTATAAGGATTTGCATAATCTCTATGTGGTTACAGTATTTGTGTGCAGTACCACTGTGAATGCAAATCCTTTTGCTCTGACTGGTTGCTGTGTATTCAAGCAGTTTTCCAGAAATACTGCTGCTGCCTCAGCATCTCATTGCCAAGTGGAAATATCTACAAGAACAAAAAAGAAAGCAAGAGAAATACTAGAGTCACATCAGAAAGGTGACTAGACAACTGCTAAAATTAAATAGCTCCATAAATAAAAAATATATAGATAGGTAAAGAAACAGATAAATAAAAAGATAAATCCTTACAGTCTTACAATATTTCAACAAGAAAATAAAAAGTATACTTTGGGAATTCATTCTGAAGTACTATTCAAATTACATGAGCCACTTACATTGTTTGGGAAGTGACTGCAGTTTTCTTTTTGATAGATACCACTTTCTTAAAAAAGTAATTATTCTGCAAATGTTGTACATTATTGTAGTTGTTGCAGGTATTTTATATGTAGTATTTGATATTTAACTAGGTTGAGTAATAATTCTGATTTATGTACATGAAAAGCATAAGGTTAGTTCTAGCCTATTTCACTGATAAGAACAGAAATGGTAGACACTAAGAAAAGATGTGTAATGCTGAGTTCAATTCACTCCATAATTATTCACCATAATTACTAGGGCAATACTGAATAAATTAGCTATAAAAGGATAAACCATGCATGGTAGCACATCTAGAACATGTATTTTAACTGTTTGACATCATATTGTTCTACTTGTACATGAAACCAAAATATTGTTGAACATTTTTGCGTGTGTGTTTAATTATGCTTACTAAGCTCTTCCCATCATTCCTTCTGAATTCCATTCTTTGATTATTTTGTGAGGTTCTTATTCACAGATTAATGTGATGTTGGAGAAAAAACCTGGACTGCCAGCCCTAATAATGGGACGTATTTCTTATGGAAATACAGAACGTCAAATATACTTAGGATCAAATCACTGAGCTGTTGTTGAACTGTTCTGTTTCTGACCTGGAGACCAGTATATTAAGAATGTGTCAGGTAGATTGTCAATTATAGGTCTGATATTTCTGGAAAGCATCACATCTACATTTGCTGCTCAGGTTTTATTTTATTTTTAACATGCACAGTTAATAAATACTTTCAGCAGGTTTGAGAGGGATGTGCACACACAGAAAGGAACTACAGTGTGTGGCACCCAGTAGTTCCAATACTTCCTGGAAATCGTAGACCTGTTGCATGTGCTTTGTCCAGCTTGAATGTGCAGCTGTAAGAGATGCCAAGTGTCTCCTGGAGCAGAAGGAGCTACTTCTCAGCTGAACAGTGCCCATAATATGGGCACTCTACGTGGCCAATATAAGGCTGAATATCTAGCAGTTTTCAAAAATAGCAGTTTCTGCATAAGTAATAATATAACAATGTAATATAATAAATACAATATTGCTGCATCTGTACAGTAGACCAGCATGATTGCCAGCGAAATGATTGTGAATTCTTGATGCTACTGAGATCAGAGAGGAACTGCTCAGTTTTCAATTGGAAATAGTCAAATTATGCCCTGAGAAAATTTCTGGTTCAAAAAGTCCCCCAACTATAAATGATAGTGGTTTTACATGATTGAGGAGCTTTCCTATAGCTTTAGTAACTGCTCTTCTGTGTTTCTACTAGTGTGTCACAATTATAATGCAATAGGCAGTTTTATGTTTGAACTGTTTGGCATTAAAACTGCATCTATCATGCATTTTAAAAAACAGATTAAATTCACCAGTAAGTGTAAACTGATGCAACATTTCTTTTTTGTTTGATAAGGCATATTGTGTATGTGTTTGGCACAGGATTTATGCTGTTTCCAATGCTCTTATTAGTTTCGCTGTTTGTTGGAACATAAGAGAATGGTGGAAAGGAGCCCACACTGAATTATCTTTAGTTCTTATCATTTATATAATTAAGATATTCATGGAAGTCTCAACTCATATGTAAGAATACTCATACTTTGCCTGCAAGTGTAATATTATTACAGTGTACTTGTTTGACTTAATTTTTATACTTATAATTAAATACGCTTGTAGAAATGCAAACTCTACAGTAAGAAACCATACTCAGAATATAATTCCTTTAATGTTATTTTCATTGTAACAGTGCAATGTGTTAATATATGGATTTTAAGAAATCTTGAGAGGTGTTGCTAGCTTTGTCACTAAATTCACTTACCTGTTCAAGTAATGGCCGTCCAGCTTTTGGTAGGTAATTTTTTTGTAAATTACCACTAAAATGGTCTACAGCAATTTTTTTCCTGAGAGCTTCGGTAACCTGATGTGTTTTTCTGCTCACTTAGTGTAGGATCATAGTGATTTGAGTCATTCTTTTGCAGCTAATTTCTTTGGTTTTGAGGTAAAAATACTTTCTTTCTTACTTGATTGTTTTAGGCCTACCATATGTTCTGAACAGGCTTTAGGCATCCACATTATCTTCATCATTTGACTTAGGTGCTTTTATTTATAGATGTTAGTGCAATTCCATTAGTTTACTGCCAACTTTAAGCATTTGAAATGTGCATGTCATGCCCCTTGGTTTTAATACACAATTAAAAAATGTCAAAAACCACAAACTCCCTTTGGTTTGTATCCGTTAGTGATTTGAGCTTTCATGGATCAAACTTGTAATCTCTCCTTTGCTATCGGTCTGTTGTTGTTGTTTTTAACTTAGGCATACTATAATGCCTCTGGGATAAGAGGTCACATAAAAAGGACTAATAAAAATTATATATATTTAACATTTTTTGAAATTCAAGAAGAGCTGTGTTAGAATTTTAGTTTCAACATAAAAAAAGGTCTTTACCAAAAAAAACCAAACCACCGAACACTTCATTCTGTAGAAATTATGTAAAATTTACATTTCCCAAGGATCAAATTTCTCCGTGATTTTACAAATTTGCCAGGTTCAGTTCTGCCTTATGCAGATATTTAATAATATTTAGTGAGGAGACTTGGCTACAGGAGGCCTTCAAGGACAGCAGCTATGGTGATTCTGGAAAAGTTGCCAAGGTAGGTAGGATAACATGGGCTCTCCTGTGTAATTCTGTAGGTGATTTTGTGGTAGTTGTTTCATCCAGAAAACCTTATGCAACAGCCTCTCCTTTCACCTGCAGCCCACAAAATAAAGAGCTCTTTCATGCTCTACGGTAAGCACAGGAACAAAACCGAGTGTGGTCATTGGTCTGCCAAGGCTGAGTTTAAAAAAAGCAGGCAAAAGCAGTTAAGAGTGATAAGGTCAAAGCTGACAGTGGAGTGAGGGGGCAATTTCTGCCATGTCCTTGGTTTAAGCCTGCATTTTGCCGAAGTATAGTAAGCCCCTGAATATCTTGAGAACAAAATACAGTGTTTGGTCAAATAAAGTAAATAATAGGTTGCCACAAATTTCAGCTTGAATAATTAAAACATAGACAGTCTTATCATAGAATCATAGAATGGTTTGGGTTGGAAAGGACCTTAAGATCATCCAGTTCCAACCCCGCTGCCATGGGCAGGGACACCTTGCACGAGACCATGTCGCCCAAGGCTCTGTCCAACCTGGCCTTGAACACTGCCAGGGATGGAGCATTCACAACTTCCTTGGGCAACCCATTCCAGTGCCACCACCCTCAACTGTAGAGAGCTCCTTCCTTATATCTAATCTAAACTTCCCCTGTTCAAGTTTGAAGCCACTACCCCTTGTCCTACCACTAGAGTCCCTAATGAAGAGTCCCTCACCAGCATCCTTATAGGCCCCCATCAGGTCCTGGAAGGCTGCTGTGAGGTCTCCACACAGCCTTCTCTTCTCCGGGCTGAGCAGCCCCAACTTTCTCAGCCTGTCTTTGTATGGGAGGTGCTTCAGCCCCCTTATCCTCATGGCCCTCCTCTGGACTTGCTCCAGCAGCTCCATGTCCTTTCTATGTTGAGGACACCAGAACTGGACACAATACTCCAAGTGAGGTCTCACAAGAGCAGAGTAGAGGGGCAGGATCACCTCCTTTGACCTGCTGGTCACGCTTCTTTTGATACAGCCCAGGATACGGTTGTTTTCTGGGCTGTGAGCACACACTGAAGCTGGCTCATGTCAAGCTTCTCATCAACCACCACCCCCAAGTCCTTCTCCGCAGGGCTGCTCTGAATCTCTTCTCTGCCCAGCCTGTAGCTGTGCCTGGGGTTGTGCCAACCCAGGTGTAGGACCTTGCACTTGTCTTGGTTAAACTTCATGAGGTTGGCATCGCCCACCTCACAAGCGTGTCCAGGTCCCTCTGGATGGCATCCCTTCCCTCCAGCATATCAATCAAGCCACACAGCTCGGTGTCTTCGGCAAACTTGCTGAGGGCGCACTCAATCCCACTGTCCATGTCGCTGACAAAGATGTTGAACAATACAGGTCCCAACATGGATCCCTGAGGAACACCACTTGTTACTGGTCTCCAACTGGGCATTGAGCCGTTGACCACAACTCTATTATTGCAGATCATTTTATGTACTGGAAGCAAAAAATAACTGAATGAAATATGAAACCTTTTGTTTATCTTCATTGCTCAAACTAACAGTTACCTTGTGGTTTGCAGTGAACTTTGAGCAATGTGCTATCCCTGAAGCGACCACAAGGAGAAGTGTGGCACAGCCTGTGTTACATAGTAAGATGTACCTAGTGCTGGACAGTAGAAAAGCAAAAGACCATAAACAAGTCACACACTGGGCAGCTCACCCTCTCTTTGTTGTAACTTATGGTTCAAACACATTGGTGATAGGAAGTAAAGGGACATTTTGCAGACCTTGGTCTTCTGCACAGCTTGGACAGCTGAATCATAATCTTTCATGTGAATTGCAAACCTCTCTGTCCTTCACTGTAAATGAGAGTAAATTAAATCCAGTTGCATGTAAGTAATAAAATAAAACTCCAGTGATTGTAACATAGCACTAGTAATGAGTAAAGAGCATATTTTATCAAAGTTTGTCACGATAACTTTTATTTTTAAAGCAAATACTACTTACATAAGTTGAAATACAATTTATGTGTGTAATTAGTAACATTCAGTGAGCCTAGAAGTGCTTGAAGATTCTGTTAAGTATCTCGCCACTTGCTGAGTATCTCAGCTACATGATATTATTTCCCTCTTTATACTCCCCTGCAATCGTTGCTCTCTATTTTCTGGCAATCAGCTGCCTCTCTTTGTTCCTCTGACTCTCAGCAGGGCTTCTCTCTCTCATCCAGTTTCTGTGAGATCTGAGTGCTTATCATGCTGCACCTAGTTACCCTGTTACCTCTCTCAAATTTCCTGCACAAAACTTCTGGAGTTTTATCTGGTGCTTTTGGATGTTTATTTGAAATTTATGGATTGGTGGTGTTTCCCAAATGAAATTTCCAGGAAAAAATAATAATGCCAAATACCACTCCAGCATTCTGTCCTAACTTTATTAGACTCGGGGGCTGTTTTGAAGTTTAATTCTCCTTTGCAGTATCAAAGACCAATTGGCAGAGAAGAGATTCTTACTTTGAAGCAGCTTTTCTTAATCAAGTTGGAAGCTATCCAGAACACTTCTTCATTTAGAGCCACAAACACAATTCATCCAGTTCACAATAAGGCCATGTAGCTATATATCTAGAAGTCTGCATCTTTAGAAAGAAAAAGGGAAGTATGCAGATGGGTTTCGGTGTCAGCAGATAAAAGAGAAAATCTGTAGAGTAATTAGGAAAGAAGCGCCACATTTTTCAATGAGATAAAAATAAAACTACATACAGAATAGACCAGTTGTTCTACAAATTAATGATTTTTCCCAATTCTGAAAAAATTATTTGTCTCTTTTCAATATGTGAGCATGAGTTCCCCCAGAAATTCAACCTCATTGGGAGCAAGAATTCCTACTGTGAAGGTGGGTAAATCCAACTCAAAAAGCTAGTTGTTCCATTTTATAAACTATGGTAATTTTCATATAACCCTCAGAGAGCTTGATTGTTGGCTTTCTTAACTTGTGGCACTTGTGAGATAATGTGAAAGAACATGTTAACACTAAGGCTGAACAAATGCTATCTCACAACTGTGGTTAATTTGAAGGAAAACAGGTACACCAATCAAAGAACATACCATTTCTTGTTACGATACGCTGATTCATTCCTATATCCGAGCTTAAGGTCTCCCTATGTATTTTAGACATGCAGTGGCAAAAGGAACAGTACCTAAGTTAGGCTAAATTTCTCCGAACTTCAGCAGTGAAATAGTATCAGTTAAGACCAGGACATGCATTGATGTTGAAAATTGCAGAATACACGTCTAAGAAGTCTGGCATAAGAAGTCCCCTCTTGAGTAGCAGAGCAGTTGAAAAAAGAAAAGCTGTTGA
The DNA here is from genome assembly GCF_000696875.1 of Nestor notabilis. Taxonomy (NCBI): domain Eukaryota; kingdom Metazoa; phylum Chordata; class Aves; order Psittaciformes; family Psittacidae; genus Nestor; species Nestor notabilis. The sequence goes on along the minus strand of NW_009941634.1, from coordinate 10,192 downwards.
TGTCTATTTTCTTAATGTTCTATATTCTTAATGTTAATGTCTACTTTCTTACGTAGTGGAGTTCTTTCTGGCCTGTACAATAACGTTATTGGACTGTCAGCTATTTCATGATCATGTTACTGAGTAAAATGAGTGCCCTGGTACATGGTTCGATCACTGCAGAAAGTCTTACACAGCATGTTGTAGTGTTTCAAAGCTTGATATATATCATTGTAATTTTGGGGTTACATTACAGTGGCATCCCTAGTTTCCAGGTAGGATTGGTGTTCTGTGAAATGCATGAGGTATTTTACTTTTACATCAAATTGAAGAGGATGTTCAAACTGAGTATTTCTTCCAAACCCTTCTGTAAAGCTCTGTCATTCTCGTTGTTCCTTTATTTTATTTTTTTTTCTCAACCAATCTGAATTTCTTTTCAACAGGAATTAGTTTAATGACCTATTTCATATCTGACACTGAACAGCTGTCAGGTGATGAAATTTTCTGTAGTGATCTGGATTCACCGCAATAGAGTCCGTGACTGTCTACCATTACAGTTTCCATGAATATTTGATTACTCTAAGGAAAAGCTCTGATTCTTTATTTATCAAATAACCCTTTGCTAGCAGACTAGAAAAAAGTGAATCATGGAGACATGAGCACAGAAAAAAATATTTATTCTTAAAATACCTACAAATTATTAGATTTAAAAAATAGCTATCGAATGCTTCTTCTGAAGAAGAAATATAAGTGATTTTGACCAATGAATTTGGGGAACTTGATTTCAATCCTTCATGTAAAAAGAAGTCTCTTCGGTAGCTTTTCTGAAATTCTCTGCCACAATGGTGCATTTCATTTATGGGACCCTCACTTGCAGATACTGCCAGATCAGCATTCTGGTAGAGGTTAGTTCAGAATAATAGTTTTCATGAAAGTCAAATTCATCGTCAAAGTTGAGTTTATTCAAAATAGTTTCTTCTAGATGGCTATGAAAATAATCTTTGGAGGATTCGTATGTTTCATAGATTGTGTAGAAGTTTATGGAAAAAGAGTAATTTGTTGGTGCCTAGGACTATTTTTATTTCATAATACTGAGCTATTGTGTTATTCTGGAATTATTTGTATATAACACTCCCTCACATTTGCATTGATCCGTTTCTTAAATTTATTTCAAATATTCTTGTTTCATGTAGTGAGTTAGCTTTTCTATGATATAAAAAAAAACCAGAAATTGGTGTTTTGATAGGTAAACTTGCTAAACATTCACAGTTTTTACCTTTCTTCAATAAAGGGAGATCTGTGCATATAGAATTGAACTAAGGTATATATTTCAAGATAGCTAATGACACTTTTCTTTGTTCCTTTCTGTATTACTTCTTTGCAAAACTGCAGGAAGAAGAAATATTCATTTTCAAAGCATGACATAATGCCAAATCTGTTTTGAGTCTATAGATAACATAGCATACAGTGGAACAGCAAAAGCTTTCATTTTTCTCTTTCTTCTCTCTTTACAGATGGACCCAATTCAAAAAGCTGTAATAAATCATACGTTTGGGGTTCCTCTTCCTCATCGAAGAAAGCAAATCATATCATGCAACATTTGCCAGCTGAGATTTAATTCTGATGTAAGTCGATCATTTTGTATCAGTTTAGAAGTATGTACTTATCTTCTAGGATGTGCCATAATTTGCATAAATTGAAACTAAATGAAACGTTGTGATTTCAGTTTGTGGCTCAGCAGATGAAAAGACTGTAGGATGCTTCAAATAAACACGATTATTTGCTAATGTTTATACACCCGGCCAGATTTTCCCTGCGGATACATCCCTGCAAGCTCATCAACTTCTGTTGTGCTGCACAGAGTCTAAATAGGAAAATAGACTGATCTATTGCTGCTAATAAGGCTGAAATATTTGCTGGGTCCTAATTCTTCTACCAGTCCTGGTTACGTTTGTCTCCCTTTTCAGTCTGTAAATGTTACACTTGTGGATCTACCTTCCTTTTTCTACCTTTATAGCAATATCTCCGTTTAAGCAGAATTGAATTTTAATGTTCCTGTCCTGCCAGTACAAGCTGTAAAAACCCAAAACTACTGCTCCAGCAATGAAGTAGAGAAAGCTGAACTGGAAATGGTCTCTAATATACAGAGGAAATCCATCCCCTATAATTACCCAAGGAAGCTGTGCTGTGGTGCTCCTTGTGAAGGAATACCTGTTCTGTCCAGAAAGGCCTCTTAGAATTTAACTCCTTTATTTCCTTCTTCAGGATTACTATGCGTACAGACAAAACCTGACATAGTACAACATACATTCTTCTGCTACTCTAGTCTCTCCAGGAAGTTTCTTGACATAGAAATTTATCTTCCCTTACCAAATGTCTTTCATTTACTACCTGTTTAACTACTTTTAACATGGTAGTTACTTCTGACACAATAAAAATGTTTGAATTTAGAGTGAGGTCTAACCCAAAAACATCCATCAGGTTACTTCCTCATCCTCATCATATGAAGAAGTGAAAGAACTCTTGTGTACAGCTGCTGCTTCTTTGTAGGCATCTATTTATGGATAGATTATATCTATTTTTAGTTTATTAATTAGTTATTAAAGCCATGACTTGTCAAAAACTTAAATTGAATGTTGAAGCCTTCTTTTAAAGATTTGCTACCAGGGTGTGAAAATAATGCAGCTGTCTCATTCCCCTCAGCTTTTTATTCCTTAGAAATAATTTTAACAAGATACCAGTCACAATTTCCAGACCAGTCAGCATCACGTACTTACTTTCACTGGTGACTCCAGGTTTTCTAGTTCATGGACTGAATGGACACCAAGGAAGGGTAAGATATTCTGTGGACCTGCTGTCCCCCTTACAGATAAAAACAGAAGAGTCAAATTAGGCTCTTCCATTTGGAAGCCAAATGCTAGAATTAGAACTGTGGATACTGAGCCATTCATGGGGAAGGGTTAATGGAGGCTTCTGGACCACAGTGGATCCCACTGACTGAGCAGTCCAGCTCATCACTCACAGTTTTCAGCTTTGTCTTAGAAAAAAGCGTGTCACACTGAATCATAGTTTATAGCTGCAAGAGACATCAAACACTTCAATGTTACATACCAGAGTGAAACACCTCCTTTCAAAGAGGGTATACCATTTGTTAGTCTGCAGAAAGATCCAGACAAAAGGGAAGATGAACGTGTCATTAAAATTACTTAATCATTAGCAGATACACGACTCAGATTGATACACAGAGTGGAAAATTTTCGAGATAGGCATTTTCCAGAATAAAATGTTTGAAATAATTCTACACAGAAGCAAATATCATATCAGTGGATACTGATACTTCTTACTCAGAGGTTTGGTATCCTCCCATACTGTTCTTTTTCTGCTGCTCTTAGAAAGGATCCCAAAGAAGAGAGGGCAAAGAAGCAGTGGCCATTTTCAGAGTCATATACAATGTCCAAAAAATTTCAGAGGAAATGTATTAATTTAGACTGTTTGCAACAGACTCTCGGATGAAGAGCTGTTAAGCAGATACTAAGTTGTCCCTTCACACCTTCAAGTGATAGAGGTTTGAACTCCAATTTGGCAATACTATTTGATGGAAAGTTGTTTTAACACTCCCTTCTCTCAAAGTAGATCAATATCATTAACTTTATGGAACTGGGAGACCTTCTTGCTGAGAATCTTTCGGTTTCCACTTTTAATATACACCTAATTTTCAAAGCAATCTCAGTGATGCTGATTGATGGAGAGATTATGATCCAAAAGCTGCCTACTGATGAACCTGGGATGATCTCTCTCCGCCTTTTCCCTACTCCACAGAGGAGATTTGTGGATATCTTTATGATGGTCTCTTCTCCTTCCAGTGCATATAGTTATTACTGCTGAAAATCACAAAGTGCTCTGCTGAGGCTTTTCAAGAAATAGTAAGTAGTCAGAGTTCCACTGCAGTTTAGAAATGCTTTTCTGCAATGTGAGGGGAATAAGAAGAGCTAAATTCCTCCTTTGCTTGTGTAATTCTGAACGTCTACCAGTTTTTGAAGCAAAAATGTGCTAAACTAAAGATTTAATATTGAGACTTAAAGGAAAGATTGCTTTGAAGAAAAAAGCTACTAGCTATCATTTTTTGATAACTCTACTATATGAACAAGCCCACACATTGTAATTTTTTTCTCTTTATTATTATGAAAAAGTTTAAATTTATTAAATATTCCTACCTTTCATTTTCATCATATTTTGTTTAACATGATTTAAAACCATAACAACCATAAATATATTTTCTGTTTAGAAACCTAAGGCTTTGTGGCTGTTCCACCAAAATGTCTTTATTTTTAGATGCTGTAGATAGGATTTATTCAAGAGTAATGAATAGAAATTCCATTTACCTACTGCACGACAGTGTTATGAAAATGTTTACAATAAAACTGGTCTGTGAGATTTTTCATTTTTGTAGAGAATACAGAATTTTCTTCCCTTTGATACAGATTTCTTTCAGGGCAGAAGAGCTTTTTTTCTAGTTACATGGTATCAAAATTACATTTCAAAGAAAAATGAGAAAACGCACTGCATAGTCTAAAATCGTTTAGCTTCTTTCTAAAGGAGTTATCTATAAATCTTCATGACAGCTGTGTGTTCAGTATTTCTTTTTAAAATAAATCTTCTCATACAAGGGAAGGGAGGAATGAGCAAAGCCTCTACATGCTGAGAAAAAACATTAGAACAGCAGAAGTAGGTTCTGTGGAGTCCATTTCAAGCAGTGATTTATATTTCTTTTTTTTTTTTTCATTGAAAGAGATCTATTTATAACATTTACATTCACATTGTGCATTCAATACAGGGCAAATCATTTAGGTATGTACTTAGCTGCAAGTGTGCGTGTTGCCACTTAGATTTTGGCAGCTGCTGAGAGCTATTGCACCAGTTCAGAAGAACTGTTAAATTTATGCTTTGTAGTAAACATTAAACATCTGCTAAAAGCACCCTGTAAAATGAAGTCCAGCTGACTTCAGTAGGACAACTCATGTGCCTACAGGTAGCAGTAGGAGTAAATTATCTGCTATAATGAGCAATCACTAAAACAAACAAACCCCAAACAAGAAACCCAAACAACCCCATGGCTTGGAAACAAATTTTACTCATTTTTTTATCACCTGTCTAGACTATTTGATCTTCCTTTGCTCACATTTCTAATTTCATTATTTGATAAGAGTAGTGACAAGCTCTGTTAATAAGGTCAATTGTTGCAAAGGGATTCTCTCTCTTCCCGCTTGTTTAATGCAGATGGCTGAATGATAATCCAGCTTGCCTTTAGAGAAAGGTTGAGCAGCATTTTTAGGTACTCACAGCATTTGAATTCCATTATGATACACTGTAAAAATATTTCTAGGTATATTAGTCAGAAATTATTGTTTCACTTAAATAGCAACACTAATAATATTCTCCTGAAAATCATGAGCTGGATGCTGATTGTGGAGTCCTTATTTGTTGGTTTTTTCACCTTGTTTTTCTCCATCTCTATAAAGCAAGGGCACTGCTGGATTGATGTATAGTTCAAGTGTATGAAGTTGTCAGGATTCAGAAAGTCCTGTTCCAGTAAAAGAATAGCAAAGGATTTTTCGGAGGATAAGGATGCAATATAGATCCGAAGTATTTTACTATGGTTCTAGCTTTCATGGGGAAAGAAGGAGGACCAGAGGACTTATATCCTATTTAGATTATGCTTGGTATCTAGAACAAATGTTTTGGGCATCGATTTGTAAGAACTTAGGGGATAGTAAGGTGGCAAGAAACAGGCAACATGAATTTGTCAATAACAAATCATGTCGAATCTAAACCAATCTAATTTTTTCCTATGACTGGGTAATTGGTCTAATGGATAGTAGGGAATAAATAGATGTGATATATTTTGGCTTTAATAAGGGTTGATACAGTCCTGTGTGACAGTCAAGTAAGTAAGGGAATATAGTTCAGGTGAAATTATTAAAAATTGGTTGCACAACAAATTGAAAAACTGTACTGAGAGTAGTTGCTGATTGTTTCCTGTCAAAACAAAAGATCACTACAAGTCAGGATCTGCAGGAGTCTGTTCTGTGCTTATTGCTGTTTTAAAGTCTCATTAGCAATGTGCCTGACAGACTAGAAAGTATGTATACCAGGGTTGTGGATGACATCTATATGGAGGGTGGCAGCACTTGGTGGAAGGTGTCAAGTTCAGGATTGCAGTCCAAAATGATCTTCACCAATTGGAGAAAATAGTCTGGAATCTCAACAAGTGCAGTAAATAAAAGCACAAATGATTGTGCTTAGACTGGAAAAATTAAAGGTACCAGTAGTAAAATGAGAAATGTCTGACTTAAGGGACAAAAAGGAATTACAGTGAATCACAGTCCAAATACACATTAACAATTGCTAATGGGGAAAGAAAAGAAAAATAAAACCACCCACATAATCCTGGTTTTTTTTGTTGGGTGCTTTTTTTTTTCCCCAGGGATTGCTGGATTTATCAATAGACAGGTAAATATTCCACAGTATTTGAAATTGGCAATGCCTCAGCTGAAGTATTATTTACAGCAGTGGTCATCACACTTTAAGAAAAGCATTGTTAGTTGCACAATTTAGAAGACATCCACTAGTATGACAAGATGTGAATTTGGCTAGGGAGATTAGAAAGAACTGAATAGATGTACAGTGGACAAGAGAAGGGGAATATAGTAGGTTTTACAGTATATGAAAAGGGGTTAGTAAGAGAACAGTGAACAATAGATCTGTGTTCCTTGGTTTTGATAATACTTCAGATTAATTTAATTCAGGATTTTTTTTTCTTGGAATATTTGGTGAAACAATTCTAAGTGTAATGGTAGTGAAGTGTTGGAAGCAAACATATAAAGGACAGTTGCCAGCAAGGGGTCTTAGATAGGCCGTATATGTTATTTGCCTCAATCACGGTTTTGTGTGTGACTATAAGCACATGTTCTTATTCTTTGCATGTTTTGTTGTGCCTCCAATTATGGGTTAGATTTGGATTTCCAATTAACCTTTAGATTTAGAACCCTGCTTTGGTATAGGCTCAACACTATGTGCTTGAATTATAATTCACAGCTTTCTTAATCAAAGTCACTTATTGCAGGTATTGCCATCAAGCACATTTATCTATTATCTTTGGGCAATTTTACTTCTGGTGTTTCCAAACCAATGCATGTGTTCTGTGAAGTTATCAGCCTGATTCTTTAAGGAGATTGTCTTCTGCAAACATTTACAGAAGCTCACAAACATTTACAGAAGCTCAGCATCCCCTTAAATTCAGTCTTACTCTATAAGGCTATACTTTTAATTATTAATTGCCATATTTGTACCTCACCAGGAATAAAACTTTGTCCAGGATTAACTTATTCTTATATATATGTATTAAAAATTATTTTCATATATATGATTTATGTATTTATATATCTCCATTTTATTTATATATATATACACACACGCATGCACACTACTTCTTTCTAATAATGCACCATCTTTCCTGTACTATGGAGTTCTGTATAAGGAGAAACAAATTCTGATTTCAGTTGTGGAACTGCACATGTCATTCGTTTGAGATCAGAATGTGAGTTAGGATGGAAATTCACTCATAGGTCTATGCTTTTCCAAAGATACTGGGTTATAGTATTCACTGGAAAAAATAGCAAGTAATCACAGAAAGTGATTAGTGCAGAGATTTCCATAAGATATATGGCATTTGTATCAAAACATTCTGGAAACCCTAAAGAATCACTAACAGAATAATTAAAGATCTGCAATTTATTTATTTATTTTTCATTCCAAAAGTCTAATCAAATAGCACACAAAGTTTTGCATTTACATTGCATACATGACAAATTTGAAAACAACCTACTGGGGTTTTTTTTCCCCACTTGGATATTCAGTAGAGTGGTTTTATAGGCCTAGCCTGCAGATTTCAGAAGCATTACCTTCTACTTCCTAGACCACAGTTTTAAAGGCTACAATATGAAATGCAGCCTGGTCCTGTGAAGGTTTGGTCTTTCCCGTACAAGAGAATTCAAACTTGATTGTGAGTAACCTTTTTTCGTGTAGGAAATAAGTAACTTGATTTACAAATTACAAAATCAAGAATACTGTGTTGAACACAGTCACAAATTTTCATGTAACCTGTAGTTTCTTAAAGCTTCTATTAAGCGTTTTTAAAATGCTTAATAAAAAGTATACTTTCCTTTTGTTGTGCAGAGTATTTTTCCCATATATTTCACCTTCTGTGTAGTATTTTTGTGCTCTATACTACCTAGAAGCAGAAATTATTCATATCTGACACAGCACCCTGTTGTTTAGCTTCAGAGTACTTTTAGGGGTGTTGAAACAAGTCCCCTGAGTGATAGCCTAAGGATTTGAATATTTCCTTGCCTCTTAAGCATTGCCTACAAACTGTTTTGGGTGATCCTCAGTAACTGCTGTAAGTGGTCTCTCAGTGGTCCACAAGCTATGGAGCTCTCTACACAAACTCTTTTTTAATCCTTGTACCTATCTCCTCTCTTGTTGTGCAAGTAATCTATTCTGTCTTGAAAACCTGTACTGTTGCAGAACCTGGACCATCCCAGAGGCTGTATCAGGCTCACAGAGGCAGTCACGGAGGACAAAATGGCAGTTGGAAAGAAGGAAAGTTTCAAGGTTTTTGAACTTTAAGAAAGCATGGTCTTAATGTCAGTGGATTACTCAGTCTGTTGCCGGTGGGGAGAGATGGAGTGCCTTAGTGTCTTCTATATTCATACTGCAAGACTTCCCTCTAAAAAGTCACTCTTCATCCACATTCAGCAGTGGGTTTTGGAAAAAGAGTTTCTAAATCAAGCATTGGAACAGTTTTCCCAGGGAAGCGGTGGAGTCACCGTCCCTGAAGGTATTTAAAAGATACGTAGATGTGACACTGAGGAACATGGATTAGTGGTGGACTTGGCAGTGCTAGGTCAGTGATTGGACTTGATGATGTTAAAGGTCTTTTCCAACCCAAGTGATTCTATTCTATAAACTCAGGAGAAAATAGTAGCTTTCAGCTACCCGGTCCCTGCACAAGCACAGGTTATAGGGAAATGTCCAATATCTATGTCAACTGAACATCAGAATCAGTATAGGAACGTGATCCTAGAGAGACTGGCATTCAACTGATCAGCAGCCATTGCTGTATAAGGACTTAAAGATTATGTAAACCAGATTCTTTTATTCACCTTCATGAACTTGTTTCCTGCCTCTGCTCATCCTACTAGGTTATTTCATTTTCAAAGTGTTCACTTTTTTTTTGATAAAACAAGTCAATTGTGCAGAAGGTTTTGATGTCTCTTGAAAATCTTTTTGCTAGAAATGAAATTAGTTTGCTAGAAATGATCTGTGAATAGTCAATGATTATCTCTGATAGTCTTGTTTATAATTTGCAGAAGATTAATGACCAGTATTCTGACTGTGGAATACAGAGATGAACTGGTTTAAAAAGTTTCTGCTTTTGGCACCAAAGTGAATGGTTGCAGTATTTGCCCTTTCGTAGCCAACTTTTAACTTCTGCTTGGGCATAGATGATCTCAGAACTGCAAAGAGCAGAAGGAAAGGCAGAGGTGAGAGTAGTTAATCAGAGCAAAAGTCGGAAATAGAAGCAGCCTCCCTCCTGTGTTTGAACACATCCATGCTTGTTACTATTAGAAATTTTCCTTCTCTCAGAAATTATTCCATTAGAATATAAGAACGTAGCAGAAAACATTTTATTGGGGTGCGGGAAACAAACCTAAATGATCTGATAGGCCCTAGATTTTCTAAAATCTACCGTCAGTGTCAGGAGAGTGCTTAATGTGGATTATCTGCCACTTACCAGGATGACTTCCAGGCAAATTACAAATGTGTTTCCAGTGGTTTTAATGAATTGGGTCCTCTAGCTGCATTCTTTGTGTTACAGTAGTGTCAGAAAGATTTTGTGCCTGGGGGAGGGTGGAGGAACATGAGAATGAAATTCAAATGCTAGAGTTGGGCAGGTGGTGGTTAATTTCCTTGGCAGTGGAATTTCTTTGAAGTGCTTGGCTGGAATTACGAGAATGAAGACAGTGCTTAGTAGTTTTGAACTGTACCTTGAAAAATGCCATTTTATTCCCAAGGTAATTGGTATTGGCAGGGAAAAAAATAGACAATATAAGAGGTATAGACAGTATAAAAGGGGATAAAAGTGTCTCTT
>NW_009941633.1:21130-25313 GCF_000696875.1 Nestor notabilis | reverse complement strand
CCTTGGCTGCAGCGGTTCTTACCTGCATGGCAAAGTGCTGGTGCTGCTGGACCGGGTCTCCAGGATGGGGCTCAGGCACTCGCGGCGAGCCATACAGTTTCGTGGGATCTGATCCTCGCAGGGGACCAAACGTTCCTGGCACAGCTGGTCTCTGGGGGACAGGGAGAGGTGAAGGAAGGAGAAATTAAACGGTTCGTGAAGCACAGAAAAGCAGCAGAGCTGCTGCAGGTGAGGGGAAGCCAAGGCCAGAGGCACCACACATGAGCAGATGGGTTTTTTGGAGATTACATGAAAAACCTGTGGTCTCTTTCCTACAAGGTGACACATTTCCCCTGCCAAAGCCACCCATCACACCCCATCCACACATCCGTGAGCCCAAGGTTGCAATGCACTCACTTGCCACCCAAGTACTTGGGAGCAAGCAAGATGACTGGAGGGGGCAGTGGTTCACTCTGAGAGGCAGATGAGAGCATGCAAGCAGGTCAATGGGGGAACATGCTGGATTTCCTTCAAAATACTTGTTGCCTCCAGCTCTGCTACTGCTTCCCACTATCTGAATCACAGGAACTGCTCTAAAATTTCTGTTTGATCTCTAGCTAAAAGGGTGAGGGGTTGCCTGGATCTCAGAGGAGTAGCTGATACACCACCAGCCATCACTAGTTGCAGTGGAAAAGGCAGTGAAGGATGGGTAAGGAACAGCCTAGAGGGGAAGCAGAACAGGTGGCATTCAGAGAAGAAATGTTGGGCTAAAAGGAGGCCCCTGCTGCAGTCCAGAGTGGCCTTGTGTTTGGTTTTATTTACTGCTTTTATAAATACCCAAGGCACAAAATGCACCAGTGCGCAGATGGCACAAAGCTACAGACATCTGTAAACAACTGAGACAAAAGAAGACTGGCTTGTTCAGTATCATAAAACTGGAGGTTAAGAAAGGAAATACAACTGCTTTCCATGCACAATGGGGTAACTCTCCAAGGAGAGAACTGGGGGAGCGGGGGCTGGCACAAGCCCACACGGGGACCCGCTGGCTGTGGGAAATATTAGGAGACTGTCCCCAGCTATTGTGGCAAAGACTGAAACTGTACCAGTTTAAAACTGAGAGCTGAAAAGTTTCAGCTGTAGAAACCAGAGCCCTGACCCTTAATCTCTGGGAGAAGGTTCTTGCCACACAGTAGGGATTTCACAGTTGAGAGTTTCATTCCCTCCCTCCTCAGGCTTGATGGGTGAAGAACAGCAGAAACTGCCCCTTACCATCTGTCCGGGATGTGGCACAGGGCTGGGCATGCCGCCGTACTGCAGAGAGCGAGGGAAACCTCGTCCATTGGAAGGACCCACTTCTCGAGGAGGCTGCATTGGGTTGCCACTCTGATCTTCTGCAGAGGACGAGGAGAAGGAGGATGAAGAGGAAGAGGAGGAAGAAGCAGGAGCCCTGGAAGCAGCTCGATATGGTGGAGGTTTTCCTCCATTTTCCAGGCGTTGCTGCCTTTTCCCTGGTCCATCTGGGTCTCGCGACCGAGTCCAGACATTGCCTGTGCTGGAGCGGCCAGTCCGACGGCTCCTCTTCTCTCGTCTCCCGTCTTCTCTGATCCAAAACTCCTCATCTGTGTCTCCGTCTTCCCCAGGGAAGTGCTTCATCATTGCTCGGTGGAAACACCTCTCTAAGTTGTAAGCCATCTTGGTATATTCTGCAGTCAAAAAACCCCAACAACATCAGGGACAGAGCCTTACAGAGAGAAGCAATTAAGTAACACCAGACTTTCCCCATCAGATAAATCATCTCCCCTCCACAAAGTTTCTTTGAGGAAGAAGAAACTTTTTTGTTTCTAACTAGTCAACTTCAGTTTATGTTTTTAAACTTGATAAGCAACACAGCACCGGATTTGTTCAGTAACCCCACCAGAGGACAGGCACATAGGCATGACAAAGTACCATTAGCGGCACAGCCTGCAGAGTCAGCATTAACTCAGTGTTCCAGCGTAGTGCCAAGAATTACATTACGAGAAGCACCACCTCTGCTTGCAGAGATGTGTGACCTGCACAGTTAGCCAACAGAGTGCTGAGAGAAGAAATATGAACTTCCAGCAATGCTATTTGATTACAATCAGAGGCTTTTCTTGGACTCGTTCAAATCTCTGATGTGTGCCACAAGACAGAGGAAAATGAGCAAACTTATTTATCTATGTGCAGTTTCTAAAGCACTCGCTGACCCTGCCACAAAAGCTGTTGCAAACACCAGTGTCCCTATTGCATCATTTACGCAGGACAGTTCTGCTCTGAGGGGCTCCTACTTTTTATTGGAGTGAATAGGAAGGAAAAGACACGTGAGGGGTGTTAATGACAAGGGCTTGAAGCAAATGACTTTCCAGTTATTTCCACCAACTAATCCTGAAGTTCCTTGGGAAACAGAGCTCTCCCAGTGGCAGTAGAGGAATGCTTTTACTTGGGGCCCACAGCAACAAGACGAGTAGCTTTAAGCATTTTCCCTTTCAAGGCAGTGCTAGTGAGACACAGTCTGCAGTGATGACCCACCATATGGGAACTGATTTCTTACCTAAGCAACACGTAGAATTTTAATTGGCATAGCAGTTAAACCCAGGGCTTCCCATTTGCAGACTCATGTTGTTCACTCAATAGGAAAGAAACCAAAAACCTACATTTTTCCATCCCAAGGACTACAAACCTGGTTTATTCCTCACTTTTCTGTGGTACTCAACAAGCCCTGGGACTCCAATGCTTTTCAAAGTCTCTGTTAGGTATTATGAGAGAGGCACATGTATACCCACAAGCACATGAAGGAATGAGCTCAGAAAGAAACAGACTGTCTTCTCTTTGTATGTTCTGCCTTCACCATCTACCAGCATGGGAGCCCCTTGGCATGCCATGCCCCAATTCAGCATGACCAAATTGTGCTCAAAACCTCACTAAAATCCCAGGCTTTTTTACGCAGGAGCTCCGATTCTTTTGTCCAGCCTTTCAAAAATACCCTGAAAGTGAATGAGCACAAATCAAGTGCTGGTGAGTAGAAAGAGATCACTGCTTACTCACTTTGACTGAGCACTGCAAATAGACAAACTTAGCATCTTACTGCTCTTACCACTGCCTTCACCATTGTACTTAAGACAGTTCCTGAACATGGTCTTCATATCGCCCACAAATTCTTCCTTTGTACAGTACTGACCTCCATTCAACTTCTTCTCCATGCTAGAGATGTCCATGGGGGCCTGAAATGCAACAAACCCTCCCTTCAGTTATAGCAAGTGTAGTGGGGCTTACAAAGTTGCATAGCTAGCTTCCTCATGGAGAGGGATGAGGGAGCAGAGTCTGCTCTCTTGAGAAAGGCAGCTTCTCATGTTTGGTTTCCCTGACTTGCAAGGTTTAAAAGGGACTACTGAAGTCATGCAGTCTGACTGTGCGGGTAACATAGCCCACGAAACTGAAAAACGCTTAAAAAAACTAGCATCCCAGTTAACAAAGTGCATTAGTCAAGATGGCTGGACTGCTTTCCATACCTTAATGATTTGGTAGTAGTTGGGAGCATACGATTCATCAACGGGTTCCAAGAAGGGCCAAGAGTCCTTGTGAGCCTTTACCACATCTAGAACTGGCAGTAGCAAAAGCAAGGTGAATGATTATGCACACAGCCCCAGGGGAGCATTTCACTTTGAGTAAGCCATGCAAAGAGGAAAGCTGGAGCAGGACTAACCTTTGTACATGGCTGTGAACTCATCATCCAGTTCAAAGCTGTAACAGGAAGAACAACAGTGAATATGCAGACTGAGGACGTACAAGACACGCTTATGTACTTCATTTTCCCTTCCACCCCATGCACAGTGCCATAATGTTGACAAATAGACCTCATCACATGTAGCATGGACCAAACCCAGATGTTTCTCAGCTTACTCCTTGCCGATCTCCAGCCTCAATTCTTCCTCCTCATTCCTGTGAATGATCACTCCTCTCCTTCCCAGACTCACTACTTCAATGCACTCACATGCTGCAATGCCGAGTTGCATACTCACAGATCCTTGGTCCTTCGCTCTTCCTTAGTAGGGGAACTGGGATCCAAGTGGGAAAGCTCAGGGGGGAGCTCCTTCCCTTGTGCCAGCAGCCAGGCTCGCTCTTCACGAAGCTTCCTCCTCCTGGCCCGTTCTGCAGTGGGGAAAGGGGAGAGGTGCAAAACCATTCA
>NW_009941633.1:13964-21099 GCF_000696875.1 Nestor notabilis | reverse complement strand
CATTTGGTAGGGAAAACAAGGGCAGCTCCTGCAGTTCTCAAGAACGCCAGTGAAACGTCCTTGTTCTTTCTGCAAAAGCAGAGGAGGTGAGAATACAGCACACCATCAACATGCCTCTTCATTTTCCCTTGACTTTACAATCACTGATTCTGAAGCATTACTGTGATACAAATGCTTCCCACGCCAGCTTCCAGACAAATTCCCAACTGTGGTGAGATACAAAGAAAGGTGTTCAATGCATGGAACTAGGCATAGAACAGCATTATGGAAAGAGCTGATTTGTTAAGTTATCATCCTTCAGGTGCTTCACCTCAGGCAGGTGAACTCAGGGCACCTGGTTTACACTGAAGTGGATGAAGAAAAGTACTGAGGGACGGATGAAGTTCTGCCAGCTGGGAGGCAATGAGAAACTGAGAACATTAATATCCTCCATCATGGTGGCTAGCTTTGGGAAGATTGCTCAGGTAGGCCTTCACAGCCGGCAACCAGAGTGAGCAAGCCGCCACACAGGAGGGCCACTGGGACAGCTTTCATTTAAGAGGTGAGAGACAGGAAGAAGCAACGCTGGTAATATAACCTGTGGTTTGCAACTAGACAGCTGGCTAACAGATTGCTTCATAATAGAAAGTTTATGGGCCCGTATGAACCTCATTTCCTTTTTCTTATAGGAAATCTGAATTCATTTGACTTGCTAAACACCTGTGGTTGTACCAGCTTTCTGTAGGAGCGGAATTCTGTGAAAGTAACATTCAAGAAGAGACGCCATAGAAGTAAGACCTCAGAAAACAGGACACACTGGGGAACACCCAGAGTGAAAGAAAGATGGGGGAGACTTGGCTAATACCCTCTAGCAGAGGTTCCATCTTCAGAATATGCCAAAGGCGCAAGCACCAGCTCTGGTGGAAGAGTATTAATTTACTGTCTTACTCTGCCAGTCAAAACTAAACTTGGGATGGGAGTTGAGAGCACAAGAAAACTAGGAGTAGCTACAAGGTGGGTATTTCCAGGGAGGTCCATGGCCAGATATGTCAAAGAGTGATAAAGTCCAAATTTCCTGCTAGAAGTCTCTTGGTACCATTGAAGCTGAAAGGACAGGCCTTGCATCTAGGGAAGTTCTGGTTAGATGTAAGAAATTCTTTACTATGAGGGAGGTGAGACACTGGAACAAACTGCCCAGAGAAGTGGTGAATGCTCCACCCCGGCAGTGTTCAAGGCCAGGTTGGACAGAGCCTTGGGTGACATGGTCTAGTGTGAGGTGTCCCTGCCCATGGCAGGGGAGTTGGAACTAGATGATCTTAAGGTCCTTTCCAACAATCCTATGATTAAATCACAGTTAATAGAGATCATCTGGGTCTGTCCAAGCACAGCTCAGAACTTCACGCTTCTTTTGTAAAATATAGCATCACTTACATGACACTGCAGTGGATGCCTAAGTGAGAAAGCTGAGAAGGACATGAGGGGATGACTTGAACAGCAAAAGGAAAATCTCATGGCAACAGCAGCCACAGGGTAAGGTGATGTAGATTTTAGAAATAACCAGGGCCTGCCAAGGGTCTGACCTGGTAAACTGACATGAATCAGGGAGCACTACCCTGGTACCAGACTGGAGCTCAGTCAGGATTAATGGCAGGTCCCTCTACCACAGCAAGTGATTAATATAGCATGTTAAACATCACTGGCAGAGTTTGTTGCCATGATGTTGGCTCAGGTTGAGTCCTACCCAGCAGCTTTCAAAATCTCAGCAATGTCCCAAAACCAGCTAGAAAGTCATATGTGCAAGACAGAATGGTGGGGCAGCATCTGGGAAGAGAACTAGGAAACTCTAACCTGCTGTTGTGGTAGAAATCCATAAAGCTGCCTTAACTCATAAATTCAGGAACAAATAGATGGGCCCCACAGGAGGTCTGCTACCTGGGGTGTGCACTGGCATGAGGGGGAAGTGAAATCCCAGAGTGGAAACAGGAACGTAATCTAAAAACAGCATACAGTCCAAAACTGAGAAGCAGGTGAAGTGCTGATGAAGTATATCAGAGAGCAGATATTTCACCCTGTGTTTCCTATCTCCCCTTTACAGAAGACCTTACAAAATTAATGCTAAATCCCAACAGACTGCAAAATGCAAGAAAATCTTTGTTACTCTAAAATCTCTGATGACAGATGTCCAGTTTTAACAAGTCTGATCCAAGCAAAATATGACTACATTTTCAAATCACTTTCTGTCCATGGAAGTAATTGCTAATGGGAAATGTGCTTGGCAATAAGGAAAGATGGCTAAGAATCCAGTTTTACCTGGATAGCTGCCGTTTCTAGGGATGAAAAATACTGCAGTGATTTAACTGAACAAGTCAGCTATTTAAATAACCTTTCCAAACAGCTTTTGCACCAGTTTGAAAAGGACACTGACTAGGGACAAATTTAAACTAAACTGAAAGAAACTGCACAAGCCAAAATAAAAGCATCTCTGCCAAGAAACGCATGAATGTAGCTAAATTAGCCTAAAACAGTTTACTGCCCAATACCATGCCAGTTTCTTTACGTGGCTCTGGTGCTTTTGTATCACAACAGAATGGATGAGATTGGAAGGGACCAACAGAGACCATCTAGTCCAACTTGCCTGCTCAAGCAGGGTCACTTACAGCACATTGCTCAGGATTGTGTCCAGATGGCTCTTGAGTACCTCCAAGGAAAGAGACTCCATAATCTCTCCGAGCAACTTATTCCAACGCTCAGCCACCCTCACATTAAAGAAGTTCTTTCTCATGTTCAGGTGGAACTTCCCATGTTTTAGTTTATGCCTGTTGCCTCTTGTCCTATCTCCTAGCACCACCAAGAAGAATCTGGACTCATCTTCTTGACACCTGCCCTTCAGATACATATATACAGTGATCAGATGCCCTTGAGCCTTCTCCAGGCTGAACAGGCCCAAATTTCTCAGCTCTTCCTCATACAAGAGATGCTCCAGACCCTTAATCATTCCAATAGCCCTTTGCTGGACTTGCTCCAGGAGCAACATGTATCTTGTACTGGGGAGCCCAGGACTGGACATGGCACTCCAGGTGAGGCCTCACCAGGGCTGAGTAGAGAGGGAGGATCACCTCCCTCAACCTGCTGGCAATGTTCTTCCCAATGCACCCCAGGATACCACTGGCTTTGTTGGTCACAAGGGCACACGGCTGATTCATGGACAACTTATTCACCAAGACCGCAGGCTCCTTCTCCATAGAGCTCCTTTCCAGCAGGTCAGCCCCAAGCCTGCACTGGAATGTGGGGTTATTCCTCCCCAGGTGCAGGACCCTGCACTTTCCTTTGTTGAATTTCTGTGCCCATCTCTCCAGCCTACCTAGATCCTTCTGAACGACAGCACAGCACTCTGGGGTATCAGCCACTCGTCACAGTTTTATCACAGCAAACTCGCTGAGGAGGCACTCTATCCTTTCATCCAAGTCATTGGTGAGCAAGTTAAACAATACTGGACCCAGATGATGTAGTGATTGAATTTACCCAGAAAAGAACATGGCTTATACCAGAATAAGATCTTTTTACAGGTACATTTATCTTTGCAGCTCTTCTGGAACTTCAAGATTAATATTGTCTATACGGATGGAGAATTAAAGCACAGAGGCTATGCAATTTCCCAAGGTGAGAGAGATATATGTGGCATATATGGAAGGCTGGATGATTCTCAGTTTAAAGCACCAGATTAGCTAAGACTGGCAACCAGGAATATATGAAGGCCAAGCAAGTAATTGGATTTTCTAAAGGTTAAAAAGGTAAGCAGGTAAAAGAAGCTATTCTTAGATAACATCTGGTCTGCTAGCAAACATCTGGTAGCAGACTGTTTCATCTTGGAAAGTTTACAGGGTTTGCATGAACTTAATCCTTTTTCCTTTTTGGATTCTTTATCCACTTAAAGATTCACAATACTGACACCACCACACATTACCATCACAGCTTTCTGAAGACAAACTGCAAAAGCCCACCCAGCTACTGCAGCAAAAGCAGCAGATAAAGGAATCCCGTAAGGGAGGCTGGCAGAGAGAAGGTGGTCAGAAATGAGCCTGCTCTTAGACACCAGTGCCTACATATACTGGCTGAATGCCTGCTGTCTATGGCTTGATCATATTAAACACAACACAGCTGCTTCTTGCAGAACAGCTTAAATCAGCATTTAATTTAAAACCATGAAAAAACAAGACCAACACCTGAAGCTACCACCTCTGGTGCTCTATTTAGTCTGGTCCCCTCATCTTTAGTTCTGCAAGTGATAAGGCCAATAGCAATATAAAAATACTACTCTTGCTACTCCCAGCTGGGACAAGGGAAAAAATAAGCATCATTTGAATATGACACAGTTGAAGGGCACACTAGAGAGCAGCCGCCAACACTAAGGGAGATAGATAAAGGAAAAGAAGTTGCCATCAGACCGACTTATCCAAACTAAGTGCCAGAAAAGATATTCTTGTTAGCAGGTCTGGCAGGGGTGGGATGCAAATGGCAGATCAAGATCTCAATCTCGGCTTTGAAAGCTTCCAGTCCTGCTTCACGCTGGCCGCATGCACATACCTTCCACTGCTTTGACTTTCTCCTCCATCTCTCTCTTCCTCTCCTCCTTTAGCAGCTGTTCCTGTTCCCTCTTCTGCACTGCTATAAGGATTTGCCGTTCCTCCTCTTCCTCTCTGCGCCTCTGTTTCTCCATTGAACTCAGCACATTTGGGTTTACCTGTGACAAAATGGTGCAACAAACACTGTAATGCATTGGCTTTCTGAAGTCTGAGCAGAGGCAGGTTTACCCTGAGCAAGTATTAGAGCATACCTTCAATGAATGGCTGGGAGGGAAAAAGGGAAAAGAAAAAATGACGGGTACTTGTGAATTCTCAGATGAAAAGCAACATGTAGAGGAAAGTTATTTGTCAAGCAATGAAATCCTACTGACACAAGAACAAAGGAGGGAGAAGCGATGGGTTAGACAAGCCAGGGATGCACTGTGTGTGTTTCCATCCTGGGCAAAGGGCTGTTGACACCCTCACACAACACCACTACCCCTTCCAGCTAGCAGATCCCCAAGCTGCAAGCATGAGCAGAAAGGACTACTCTGTCAAACCTGACTCTGCTATAAATCGCAGAGTACTTATGATAGGAAAAGAAACTGGTACAAGGTATCGTTTGAAGTGCTTTCCTTTCCTTCTCAAAATAAGGCCAGCCATATTTATGTGTGTTAATCTCCCTTGAACTAGCTCTTGTTCATTTGTTTGGACAGTTTTCCTGCTGGGTCCCCCAGCCAGTTTTCTCAGTCAAGGACGCCTGGCTCTTTATTGCCCCACTTCCTCACCTCCCCGGTCTCAGAAGGCTGCAAGGCTGTGCTTGATCCCACTAAGACCGCATGCTTCCCAAACCAGGGTCTTCTGCTCCTATTTCTCCAATAAAGTGCAAAGTACATGTATGGCAGTAGGGAATTACGTGTATTAGCTTAATTTAATTATAAGACACATGAATTGGTCATCCACCAGCCACTCCCATCTTACTGACTTCTGCAAGACCAAGATACGCGTGCCTTATCGGCAGGGAATATCAACTGGAAAAGAACAATGTGCATACAGCTTTCTACACTTTAATTTTCAGGGAATAACCAGCAACCACCACTTAAGGCAGAAGGCATTTCCTGAAGGATTAGCAATCAGCTGGGGTCCCTTGGCTGCAGCTCAGACCATCAACTTCTATAGGCCCATTATTAATCCCCTGAAAAAAATCTGGCACCATAATTAGTATTTTGTCCTTGTTTCATTGCCCAGAAGTGTAACCTCAGAATGTTTTGATAAATGCCTAGAAATGTTGTCCGGTTTCACTGTACACTCATTCCCCCTCTGCCTTCCCTTCCCTATACAGCACTGCCCTACAATAGCCCTGTGCAGCTCTTCATGGATGAGCGCTGTGTATTATATCCCTGTTTCCAGCAGCAGCAATATATACTAAGAGAATTATGCTTCAACCACCAATAACCATGGAGAAGTGTCCAAGAGAGGGTAATAGAACTCTTGACAAGATCAGGACACTTAGGGACAGACTGGACAGCAAAAACATCTATTCCGTGTTGATCTTTTTGGGTGAAATGCACAAAATGATCTCACCACAAGGGAACTCTGTCCATCTTCTTTTCCTTTTTAGATCTTCGCCAAATATTTAGAACTTCATGCTTCCACCCCTTCCCTAAGAAAACCATTCTGTGACTCCACATGCTTTTAGGTTAGCCAGCTTCTCTTCACAGTCAGTCTAAAGTTAATTTCTCATCCCCTCACTCCATCCAATTATTCCCAGTTACGCTCTTCTGGGTGAACATAAATTCTCCTCTTCTTCCACCGCATTCGAGCATTTATGGGCTTCCTCAGACACTTACACAAAACTCCCACGTTTCTGCAATTAGGATAATGTTTCTTTATAAAGCAATCCATCCAGCTCCCTAATCATTCCAGTTGTCTCTCTCAGACCTTTCCTCCAACAGATCAATATCCAAACACCAGGATGTCCAGGAACAAAACTGCTGTGCCAAGTACAAGAGGTCAAGAACCTACAGAATTGGATTCTATATTTCCACTTCTGATTCTTTGCATATCCCTTTCTCAATTGCTCTACCATCTGATTTTCTACTCATGCACTTCCTTTCAAGCAACTTCCTTTCAGGACTGATCCTGACCACCATCAAGCATGATCAAAAGAAAGGTACCAAAAAAGTTAAGATTCTGCAGCAATTAGAAGAGAAAGAGGTGAGCAGGAACCAGCCACCAGAATTTGGTACACCAAGGTATTTTATTGAGGATGTGACCATCAGCCTTTAGATTCTCCAGCCAGTAGACCTAAGCCAGCCTGACATGCCACACTAATTTCTTCAATTGCTTCAAAAGCTCAAACCTTTCTTTCCCTTGGATCCATATAGCTTCCACCATTCTTGTCCTATGGGCACATGAACACAGCATCCAAGCTGCAGTGCTCGCACCAGGACCTCTCCAAGCGTGCAGGGTGAATGCAGCACCCTATACTCTAGTGACGCAACACAGAATCCATAGCACATTCCAGATCAACCCACCAAAAATACAGGATCAGCAAAGCAACGGGACAATCTGAACCAAAGGAGAGGATGTCA
>NW_009941633.1:0-13933 GCF_000696875.1 Nestor notabilis | reverse complement strand
GAAGAAAAGGGAAAAGCTTAAACCACAAACGCAATGTAGCAAGCACCAAGGACTGCAGCAGACACAACTGCAGCAACTCACAACTGCAGTCGCTCCCTTGCAGTGTTTGCAGGACAGCAGCAATGCTGGCACAGGCTCTTTGAGACACTTCCGATACATATATAGCCTGATTTTCAGAGGGACCTTCTGCCCCACTTAAACCCATTAGGGATGAGTGTGCTCAACTCAGGGTTAAAAAACATAAGTCAACACAAACACGTAAACTCCTACTACATGTGGTGTAAGCAGACGCCTATTGGAACGATAAAAACAAGAACCCAATGCAAGTTAAACTTCCTTCCTCAGCAAAGAAGTAGCAAAGGGACATTCTCCAGCTTCCTCCCCACTCAAGAGGATAAAAATCACCCCTTCTCATGTGTGACCGCAGCATCACCGCCTCCTTCCCTCCGCCAGAGAGCACTCCAGGACACAACATCACTGCCTTCCCCCCAGGGACCCCCAAAGGGCCAAACTTGTGCTTTTTGCTTTGCTCTCCAGACAGTGGGTATCAGACTTCAGGGTCAGAAGACCAGGAGGCTCGGGTGCCCTGGCCCCTCATCCTCCAAACCTTCCCTGCTCCAGTTTCCGCAGCACTACCCTAATGAGGGTGCTGCTCAGGCGGCTCTTTAATGAGGAGCTAATCTGAACCACCTGTTGAGAAATCCCCCGCAGGATTAGAAGCCTGCAGAGCAGTTATATCTCAAACCAGCATCCAGCTCACAGAATCAGGAGGAAGGCGTCACCCCTGCATCAGGCTGAGGTTTTCTCCTTGAGACTCGCCTGCTGCCCACCCCTCACTCAGCAAACAAGCCATCAGACATGCTGGCACCTTCCCTGCGCAGGGATGACTGCCACATCCTGCTGGGGAGCTGGCGTGAGCATCACCACTCTTGTGCTGGCTGGCTCCCCGCACCCCGGCGCAGCGGGTGCCAGGAGGGCCCCCCGCTCGCTGGAAGCATTTCACTGGCCCACAGGCAGCAATTAACAGCCCTCTGCTGCCGCAGACCTGGAGCACCTGCGGTACTGATTAGCATCATTCAGGCTCCATGTGTTTCCCACTCCCCTCCTCCTCTGGGATTTCTGCTGCCTGTGAACAAACACGTGTCCCTGGGCTTCCTGCATGGTGGGCTTTGCAGAGAGCAATTCTGGCCCAAACTGACCATCGCTAGGGTTGTATTTTCCTCTCAGCAGGCTTTTATCTGCAGCATGATGAGAGGTTCTTCCTTCCTTTTATTTATCTATTCTAAGTAATCATTATTTATTGTGGGGCACTGTACTTTCTCCTTTGTTTTGCAGGAACCTCTGACCCTGGCTCACGTGGAATATTCCCTGCAGTTTAATTTCCCAGGGTGTCACAAAATACCAGGTAACTGTGTTTTCATTAATCTACAGCAAGAGATAATGCCACAGCCTGATAGAATCAAGCCAATTTTTTCCTGCAAAGCTAATCCTGTGTTGCCTGGCCGATTACTTTGGGTAGCAGTTGCCAGTTCAAAGACCCCCCATCTCCACTGTACCATGCCCCTGGCTGTGCCAGTGTGACTGCTCGGGGCTATGAGGTGAACTGGATCGGGAAGCTGATCTACGTTAAAAATAACCCTGACCAAAGAAAAAGGTTATATTTAACTCCAGTCATTTTCCTAGGTCTGGTTCACTGCACAGACTGGCAAGCGCCAGCGCTGTTACACTGATGGGGTGGAGAGGAGATGAGGGTGAAGAGGCACGGAAAGAGGCGTTTCAGCCGACAAGGCTGCAGTTTGATAAGCAGTTTTTTAAGCAGCCGAAACTGTGACTTCCATTTCCAGCTGACCCCCTCCTCACTCAGCTCCATCCTGCATCAGTCATTCTTCTCTCCCTATCTACACCCTCATGTGTTTGCAGCCTCACGTTTTCCCCTTGGCTGAATTTCTGTCATTTCCCTTTGTAAGCCGGTTCTTCTAGCCCTCTCATCCTTCTTCAACTTTTCTTTGAACTGCCTCGAATGTGCCAGCACTTTCATTGAAGTGGAATTCCCCAGACTGAGCGCAGATTTCCATATGCAGCTGCACCAGAGTCTGTGGTGAGGCCGGTTACCTCTGCGATCCAGAGGGCAGCACCTCCCTGCTCGCCATAGAAACCCCGAGTGTCAGCCTGCCTTTGACGGGCATTACCACCCATCTCTCTTTCAGCACAAGCACTTTCAAACGAATCCTTCCCACTGAATAGTGATGCTGCGGTTTATTTTTTCCCCCAGGAGGCATCTGCTCTCGCCTCCCTCCGTCGTCCTCCCCCTCGCACCCCCCCTCACCTCCTGCTTGATTGGTTTGATGGGCTGATGGTCAGACATCCACCTGGGAGAAAATTCTGTCCGCTGCAGACGCTTCTCCTGAAACAGGGTTGAGAAGTGAGGGAAGGAAAAAGAGAGTGGAGGAAATTAGGGCACATTGGTGATACTGGCAGGAGAAACTCTGGGGGCTAGAAGCGACCATGAAATCCCTATTAGCTTTACAAGGGTAGAAAACAAGCAAACTGAACTCAGTCCAAGAACATCACGCTGACTGCAGAGCACATTTCACAAAGCCATCTAGCCAAAGGATCCTGCGCCAAATCTGTCCCACCTGAAAACATCCAGTTGATGGAGAATACCCTTCAGAGTTTTGTGTCTTTGACATACCAGCTCAAGCAGCCACTGCCCCTTCAGCAGAGCCAGCTGAGAAAAACAGCAGTAAAAGTAGAATCACAGGCAGTTTGCATAGAAAAGCTAGGCTGTAAATCAAAGCAATTCAAAAGCAGACAGATTCCCTGCTAGCAGAAAAGGGACAAGGAACATGTCTGAAGACAGTAACCCTTTCAGTCATCCTACCTATACTGCCATGCAATCATGAACCAGATCCTTAAGTATCCACTCTAGGTCTGCCACTCCATGGGGAGAGCCTTTCTCCCCATACACAAGCTAAACAGCTCCTGCATCCACAATATTTGCAGGCTGGAGGCAGCGGGGAGCAGGATGGGGTGACAGGCTGCCTGGATTTAGCTCTTCTTCAATCAGCAAATGTCCATGCTCTTGGAAACAGTCAAAGGGAGGTAAACAGGATGTCATGTCTCCTCACCTTCTGTGCAATCATGTTGCAGATCTCCGGCAGGAAGTCTTCACTCAAGAGTTTGTAGAGTTGCCGCTCTCTAAGGGAAGTCCTCTCTCTGAAGCTCTCTGTGACCTGCCTCCACTCCTCTTCCGTCTGACACAGCAGCCACCATGTCCCACGGCCAGGCCCTTGGGACCCTTCAACAACATGAAAGGATGTTATCTCCACAGCAGTTATGACTAGCAGCTTTTCTTTATCCCTTCTGTTCTCTACTCAGGGCTCAGGAAGAGCAAAAGGTACTGCCAGTGGCCACCGTTATGGGAAACATGCTCTTTGCTATAGACCCAAAGCTCTCTTCGTCCACCAGAAGCACTGTTACCTCCCCTAGCGACACTGAAAGTGATGCCAAGACACAGAGGAAGTTCAGAGGTGAGGAAATAATGGCGGCACTTTGCAACACATGGGTAGTATGACATCCCTGTAGCAAGCCTCCATTCCAGTTATGACAGACTAGAGAAATGGATTTGTTTCTTGTAATGGAGTCTGTCAGCCAGAGGCAGGACATAGGGTAATGCAAATGCCTCAGTCTGGCAGCAGAATAGAAACATTGAAAATTAATGTTATTTGAAGTAACCTCCTTTTCTTTTAGCACTGCAAACCTTGGCTGTGGTGAACAAAACCTCCCATTCTCCCCAAATGAAACATTTTGTTTGCAGGCACTTGAAAGAACAGAAGAGGAACAGAAAAGGAAGTGAAGGATGGGGTTCATCGGGCTGCCAGATGAGGGGGAAGTTCCAAAAGTTCACATCCCATCCCTGCTCAACCCAGAGTGGGATCTGAAGCAGATCACCCACCGCTCTGAAGCATGTCCCAACTACCAAGACACTCGGAGCTGTTCCGCCTTGCGTGAAACATTTGAATATTAATTGCAAAGGAAAGGCTGTCTTGCATGGTGGTTGGAACACCCACCTGGAGAAGGGAAATGTGGTTCCTGCTCCACAAATGTTTACACAGAGCAGAGGAGCCTCATGGGTTGCAACTTGCATGCTTTTGCCCTGAGACACTCTCTAAGCAAAAAAAGTTGTAGCCCATTTTTGGGGAGGGGAAAGATGTTGGTTCAAACTCCTTCAGGCTGAGGGGTTCTCAGCTCCCTCTAAACTTTTCTAGAGCTAACCACTGGCTACTGGAAGGAAAGCAATGGTCACTATCCCCATGATGGCAGATGTTGTGCAGCTTCTCACCACATTTTCAAGCAAATTAACTATGAAAAATATAGAGAAGCGAAAACCAGAGCCCTTTTCTCTCTGAACCTGACTCCAGGCCCTTTATGGATCTGAGCTGCCAGTGGCTCTGGCACACAAGCTGTCAGGTTGCCCCAGGAAGACTGGAAAGCTGCAGCCTCCCTCCAGCCACCTACTCTCAGTCAGAAACCTCCATACCACGGTGGGTGTGCTAGCTCCAGGTCACAGGCCAGCCTATAGCTTAACCAACTGTTAGCTTCAGCTCCAGTTAATGCACTGGGGACTGGTAACTGAGATGGTAAAGGACCAGCCAGGTTTCTGCCTCCCTGGCTATGCAAAGCCATCCCCTGCCCACCTGCAGTGGGGAGCTTACCTGCACGCTGCCCCTAGAGCCTGCACCCTTATTTCCCCCTCCCTTGCCAGCTGCCTTTCAATAGCAATCAGGACTAAGGCACTGCTTTGTGCCACCAGAAGATTACTCTGCAGCTGAAGTGACACAATTTGCTGGAAGACAATGATCTGATAAAAGCCCCAGTGCCTCATGTGCATCGCTCCCAAGCAGCCGCCAGGAAATCTGAAGACAAAGGGTGAAGGGAAGGAGACATGGCAAAGACAATGCCACCCTTGCCATTTATTGTGGGGCTATGGGCAGGCTGAGCTCCTGGGTTATGTAGACGCCACTGGGTGCACATGTATGACAAATGAGCCCCAGCCCCCTTAAACTCAACTTTCTCATTATGTTGCCAACTCAACCTCTTCTGTTTGCCTCATTAACCCTTAGGTGGGTATCCCCAAGAGATTATTTACTAAGTTCAGACACCCAATGGCACGGGGAAGGAGAGGCCAGGAGAATCAAATAGGTTCTTCCTTCTTGGCATCACTGACCCCACTCTCTTGCCAGTACAAAAAACCTCACTGGCTACAAAGAGGGGCTTGTGTTCACCTCACTGCTGGAAGAGCAAGGGCTATTCACAGCCCATTTCCATCAACTTCACTGAGTAGGTGGGCCCCGAGGACTAGTGTAACCCAATAGGTTAGGTTTCTTCATCCCAAACTAATCCATGATAAAGCAGGCAGCCCGCAGGTGCCCAGGCTCCCAGCTGCAGGGCAGCCTGTGACGCCAACCCCTCCTTCCAAACTCAGTCCCAAACACCACCAGAGAGACTCTCCCTCTCCTGAGAAAGGCACCTCTCTGGGCTTTGATAATTTAAGAGCCATGTTAGCTGACTGGATCAACCCTGACCCTGCAAAATCTCTTTACCATTTCTTATCTGAGTCTCACGGATTAGCAAGTTCTCTTCTGCCTTCTCCCTACCAAAAAAAGAGAAAGAGAAGGAGTGATACAAAAAATATATTACTTCACATCATTGACCAATTCACAGCTAGTTCTGAGGAGAAGAATGGGGAATGCAGCAACTATTCCATACACAGCAAAACCATGAAAAACATCACCATGCAGAAAACACACATGTCCAATATGGATTTTCACATATATATCTATCATAGCTTCATAAAATTTTAAGAAGTCAAGGCTGGAGTTTGGCAAGAACAGTATTTCAATTCTCATGGGAAGCATCTCAAAATCTATACTGACTCAAATGGCCAGGATTTTTGGCTGCAAGTGCTACACAGTGGAAGTGTTCTTTATCAAGAGCATATCCCCTAGCACTGCACAGAGGAATTGCATCCAAAGTGAGGCGGCTGGAAGAGTGATACCCACTGTTCCACCAAACTTGGCATCCAGCTCACTCAGAATTTTCTTTGGAGAGTGATCAAAGCACCCACCAAGTCTGAGCTTGCTTCTCTTCAGAGATGCAATGAAATTATGGCTGCATGGTATATACATACTTATTGGGGGAACCCCAGAAGTACATTATACTTCCCTATACATATATATGCATTTTACATTTGTTGCAGGAACACCCTTTCCATACCTCAGCAGATTTTCCTCCAGAAGTTTTTTCCGCTTTGGGGGTCGCCCTCGTCTCTTGCCCGTTTTCCCAGGAACATTTGGGGTGTTTGTCTGCCCCCCGCATCCCCTGCGAAACAGCAAAACCACCATGAAATATCTGCTGAGCAAGGGGACTGCGGCTGGCAGGATGGGAGAAGGGCAGGGAAGTCGGAACAGCTGCTAGGAACCCCACCAAAGGAAGGGATTAAATCAGAGCAGCAATGGGACAGGGAGGGGAGGAGAGAAGGGATTCCCACTGGCTGGGAGCCTGATCTGGGAGCCGCCGGCACGGTGCGGGGCAGACGGGGAGGAATGCGGTGGGGCAGGCAGCATCATTCCCACAGCAGGCTCTCCTGGTGCCACAAAGGCTGCAGGCTGGCTCTGACACAATGCACGATGGTGGGGCAGCTTGCAGTCTGCTTGGCAACTCCAGTCTCGCCCCGTATCACCCCAGCCCTCTCCCAGGCTCCCCCCTGCAGCCCCCTGACACAACAGCAGTCAGGCGGAGTCCCCTCCAGCCGGGCTGGCTGTGCTGTGCCCCCCTCACCCCCTACACCCAGACACGGGGGGAATGTGTGGGGCCCGTTACCTGTCTGGAGCCAGCTCTCCATTGGTTTTCCCCTGCACCGGATCCTCCTTGTACATCCGTGTGCCATAGAAGTACCAGTACAGGGCACCGCTGCTGTCCTCACCCAGTGGCTCCACACGGAGGCTGTCGGCGTCCAAGCCCTGCACCCATAGGGGAGCCCCCCACCAGACGGTGACAAGTTGAAAAGCGGCCACATTGTCACACAAAACATGATGACACCCTTCTGCAAACACCTCCCTCCTCCCCTCCCACCATGCCACAGCAGCAGTACAGCTGCTCCTCCAGGCCAGAGCTGGGAAAATGTTACTCCAGGGGGAAGGCGATGTTCACTCTCTGTCCAGGGAGGGATTGAGATTGGCATCTCTAATTTGAATGGCCCCTCTCATTTTAACATTTCATCTCTGGTGCTCCTGACAGGGACGGTCTAATTAGTGCTGGCGACAGTCACACACAGCCCTAAGAAGCTCCCTCCCCCCTTCCCCAGCATCACCCTTCCCCCAGCTCCCCCACTACACTTCAGCCCCATCCTTTCATCTCACACCATCCCTCAGCAAGGCAGTCTCGGCTCTCACAGCCCTGCCATTACCGTTGGAGCATCTCCAAATTCACTCTTTGCAGGAAGAGTAGCCAGCCAATAAAGCCAATTTACTTAGTGACTCCCGTGCTATGAATACATCCGCGCAGGATGAGGGCCCCAAGAGCAGCCCTGAGCGCTTGCCTTGGGTCCTCCGCAAGGCAGGGGAGGAGATGGAGAACTGCTGACCCGCTGCACTGTCACCAATTACCCAGCCTTAAAATACACGTAATAGCATCAACCCTCCTGTTCCCAGGAAGGTTCACTGATCTGGCCCAGCTGCACCATTTCCCCCTTCCCTGCTGCCCAAAGCACCTTGAGAAGGTCGAAGACGTCATCTGCATCAAGGCGGTAGTCACAGAGGCGGTGCAAGATCTCCACCCGGGTGCGCAGAGGCAGCTCCTGAAAGGTGGACTCCCGCAAGGGGTTGGGTTTCCCTTCCTCTAGCTCCCAGCGGTAGTTGATGATGTCCTCCAGGTAGCTGTGAAACGTCTGGGATCTAACCAAGGAAACAAAGTCCCACACACTCACTGTAGTCTGCCATGCCGGAAACACCTGGTGGAACCAACAACTTGAACATACACAACAGAGACACTGCTGAGACCTGAGGGAGAACCATGCCCCACAACACCTATGGTTAGATCCAGCTCTACAGAGTTCCCCAAACACAGCAATCTCATTGCAACACCATGGGATTTCACATTATACACACAGAGCTTACAGGACTCTGCATTACTGTTACTTCTTTCCAAGCTGAAATAACAAGCTAAATGTGCCAGCTCAGCCCCATGGGCTGTGCCTTTTGCTAGTACCAACATCAACCCTTTACTAAAATAGGATGCAACAAAGCTGACAAATCTGATCCCTCTGCCTCTGCCCAGTTCACGTGGAAACCCTCTTCTTCAGCTTTCCATTTGCTCCTCACATCTGCTGCAGCCAAGCCCTGCTCCTCATTCTGCCTCCTATGTAGATTTCTATGCCCTAGTTCAGTGCCTTGCAACATTCCTTAGCTGCTTGTCTCCTCCACGCTTTGCTGCTGTATGCTTCCCATACTCCTGCTGTGACCCCCATTCTCCCCTACCCCTGTCCCCAGAGGTGCTGCCACTTTCTGACTGTTCCTCCATCAGTGGCTCTGGCAGGACATTTGCACAGCCCAGTTAACACACACGGCTTGGACCCTGCCATGCAACAAGGCTCATTCCCAACATGAGTGTACCTCCCAAACAGGGTTCAGCTCAGAGGACTCTCTCCTCCCTAGTATCCCAGATGATCAAGCTGAACACTTGAGTTCTTCATAAACATTGCTATTAGAATGATTTCTCATTTTCTGTCTGGGCCACATTAAGTCCCCCTTCCGCTCCCAGCAGTTCACCATATAACCCAAGGAAACACACATTTCTTGCCCTCATCTGGCATTCAGGGCAAATGTCCCCATCTGACACACACTAGACTGCTGATGGAGCTTAAGGCTAAAAGAACTCCTGTCTATATTAATGAGACTTGAGGCCCTTATTCTGACTGCTGAAAATTTCACGGGAGGGAATAAGAAATGGCTGGTGAGGCCATGTGTCCCTAAATATAAAACTTTCTTAAGATCTGTTCATATCACTTTGAGTCCTGAGACTTGCCAGGCTCTCTCAGCCTGCTTGCGTACCCTGAGCACAGCTAAGGGAGACCCCCCCATGCCCCAGTCATTCTTGCACACACGGGAAGTCCATATGCCAGCAAGAACACCACTGGGTACACGTTCCCACCAGCTCTCAAAAAGGCAGCTCAACTTGATAGGTTTTTGGCACAAACGGATTACTCTATATGATTAATGGAACGGTGCCAGTGCTACAGAACTGCATTTGCCTGAGAAATTGCTAACTACTACAAAAGCTATTATTTTTTAACAAAGAGAAAGAGGAGCATGATCCAACTGAAGAAAGGTAGTTAAAAGTCAACCAGAAGTTAGCTATTAAAGAGAGGAGGCTTCATGTGTTTGGTAAAGACTGGGTGTCTTTGCAAGGACCATGACCGGTCAGTGACTGCAAGAAGGAAGGAACAGATGCCACATGATTCCTCAAGCCATTTCCACCTGGCAGCATTCCTCTTCCTCCTTTAGTGGAGAAGCTGATGCTGTCACCCTGCAGATCAGTCCTCAGCCTGCTTCTTTTTGACGTCAAATGCAAGCTGACTTCCCACAGATATCTCCTCTCACCGGATGAGGATTACCAGCCCTCTGGTTGTATTTAACAACAGATGCTCGAATGTACCTGGATCTAGTGCCTTCTGCAGCCTGGAGTTTGCTCTTTTCTTTGTGACACAAGCAAAGCATTGACATTTCCAAGTATCATTGCTTTGCCCCACTAATATCAGCAATACAATGCAACTTGAAACAGTCCCCTGCACTGACAAAGTTCAGTCAGCAAAGGAGGACTGACTGTTTTATGAAATGATTTCTGAACTGCCTCAAGGACTAATTTTAAGGTAATAGCAGACAGCAGCTATCCTCTTTTAAAATGGAATATTCAGTGCACAGTACACCTACCTGAAGCAGCTGTGCATTCCCACAGTGTCTTCCTCATATACCTCAAGACCCAATTCAACTTCCAGCAAGGACTTCAGCTTTCCAGAAAGTGTGATGCTAGATTCTCTTTATAGACTTTTTACCTTTAAGAGTGCTATTTGGTCATGCACAGCTTAAATGTTAGACATTTACTGAGCCATTGATTAAAACAAAATTTGACAGATTTGACTAGCTTTCAGAACAGGAACAGTAATGAGAACATCCTTTCCTGAAAGCAGGAAAGAAACACCTGTATTGATGCTTAGTCCATCACAGAAGGATAAGGACTGTAAACTCTCAGAAAGCATCAGTTTCAGCCCCCAAGTTCAGTTGTTCAAGTCTGTCAGAGCTCAAGGCAGAAGATTATCAGATCCGATATAGAGGCTCTAGCTATTTCCAATAAAATTGACTGAAAAAGTAGTTTCCCTAGGACCCTCAAAAACTAGTGGGTGACATGGGATGCCAGGAAGAAGCAACAAAAGCAACAGGGTTTTATCTGCTCTTATTTTTCTGTTCCGCTCCCCCCCCTCCCTTTTTTGTCTCTCTCGGGGGAAAAGGGAATGCCATGGATCAGACAGATACTTTTAACTCTTGGATGAGTTCAGTTATTTTGCTCTACCATTTTGGCTGCTCTCAGAAAAAATTGATCCAGAAAGCCCCTCAATTCCAGAAGATCATCTGAAATATTTGCCTATATAACTCTGATTCTCCCATGGGACTGGCTCTGTTGACTTAACCAATTTAGTTTGAGTTTGACTTTCACAGAAGTTGCTAACACTAGAAATTTCCTCCATCCACCCAGTGTTCAATACATTACAAGCTCTGTTCTCAAGAGTACTTTGAGTTCCTACTCCCATCAATTTTCAAAGACAGCTACTGTGCATTTGTCGCTTTGAATAAGGATAGAAATGAGAACCAGAGATGGGAACCAGATGTCTCAAGGCATTCTCAATCACTCTCAATCTTAACCGATTTATATTTTCCCTCTTAATGGGGACTGGCCTCTTTCTTCCAGACAAATGTGGGGTGCTCGTCTTCAACCTGTCTGCCGCACCTACGTTTAGTCTCACTTAGCCTGGCTCTATTACATTTCCATTTATAAAAGGTTTCTGAAACAGCCTCCTTGGTTTGGAGAAGAAAATCTGCTAGGAGTGCAGCAACCTGTGAGAACCCTGCCCTTGGGGTCCTTCCTCACGCAAAGCAGAAATGCTCAAGAATATTTAGCATTATCCATAAAAAATAAAAAAATGAATATCCATAAGATTAAAGAATCAGACAGACAGGAATTACCTGGACGCAGTCTGTCAGCTACTCTTTGACAGCTCACTAATATAACAGTGATACACCTGCAGGTGTGGCAAGTCCTACAGTGTCTCTGCTGCAGTTGAGAACCTCTGAAAACATTTTTGTAGGTGGGAAGAAGGCAGGAAGGAGAATCACTGAGCTTAGGAGACATGTATCTCTTCTACTGAGGTTCTCAGCATTACTGATGTAGAAACAACCAACCAACGGAAGCAAAGTTAGGTCAGCAATGTCCTTTCTCTACAAACTGCGAGTATTCCCAGGGAGGATGAACTGGCACACAGACACATTCTGCCTCAGGATACATACCCAAAGGAAAATCACCTCTCTCCTGAATGTAAATTGGGGGTTCTAGGAACAATTTATAAGAAAATTGAGACCATGAACCATTAGACTGTCATCGTATCTCAACCTTCTATCTCTCCCTGCCATAAAACACAAGCATCTTCCACACAGCTCGGTAACCAAGGAAAAGTATTGCAGAAGTCACCTATGAGAGGTCAGAGAAGTTACCTTACAGTACTCTTTACCTGCAAAAATTCACGCTTCCCACTAGCTGCCTTTCTCCCCATCCCGATTTCACTAGCACCATTAGTATTTCAGAGAACTGAGACAAAGTGACTCACTTGTCACAACATCCCTTACTTTGCAGCTGCCACCTGATGTGCAAAGCAATCTGGATAGCTGTAGTGGGGAAGTGGTGGAATAGCACACGTGTGTCTGTGGGATACATCCCACACGGGTGCAGGCGATTTCTTGTGAGCCCAGTGCAATTCACAGTCTTGTCCCTGGCTGTGCGCTGAAACCACAGGGTCATTGTCACAGGTCCCTACCTTCTTTTGCAATGGTTAGAAAGGAGGTCAAAGCTGAATTGTACCTGTGGTCGAAAGTTTAAATCATATGTTGTGGACCCCTACATATATAAAAGAAAACCTGGGGCACAGGGAAGGATGTGACCTAGCACCTCGGTGTCAAAGGGGAGGAATAGCGACAGGCAATCCACAAGATCCCAGTGAGGTTGCAGCTCAAGTTGCCTGTGATCTTTAGTAGCAGCTGCACAAGAATCAGGGCATAAAGATGACGGGAGCAAGCCGAAGGAGGGGCTCCTCTCCAACATGGATATCAGCGTCCAGAACAAGCCAGAGAAATGATACACCCCCTGAGAGCTCAGTGCCACAGTCCGGCCATCTGCCGCCCGGCTGCTTCCCAAAGAGGGAGGTTTCTCTGTGCTCCAGGAGAGGGGAGCTGAGGGCTCCTCCCCCTGCCTGGTGATCCCAATTCGGCAGCCTGCCTCCTCCGTGGCTTTCCCTGCTCGCAGAAGAGGCACTTTTCCCATCACCCGGGCTTTTAGTGTGCAGGACCATGCTCTGCTGTTGGAAAAAGGAGCTTGGCCAGCGTGTCCATCACCATGCCCAGTTTCCCGGAGGGGCTTCTTGGGAGACCTCTGGAAGAGATGGTGAAAACTTCACAGGGTTGACAGGATATATGGACAAACTTGGTCAGAGTTTCTGGTGCACACACTTGGGAGGGAACAGCTGGACCTAGAGACCCCAGCCCCACAGCACCCTGTAGGGCAAACTCAATGTGAAATTCCTTCTGAGTGAACCCAGCACCACTGGGGCTGGAATTATGTGTACACACACACACATATTTTTTTATCCTCATGCCCAGAGGAAGCAGAGCCACTTGTGCTTTTAGTTTTAAAGTCTCCAAAGTAAATCAAATCTTGGCTGGGAAACTGTAAACAAAATCAAGCCAAACAAACAAAAGCAAAACCAAACAGTGATTCAGTAAGAGAGTCCCCGTGTCAATCTGCACTTCCCACAGGCAGAGTGCCATGGCCCGAGTGTGGAATTACTGTCACAGCACACTTCCCTATCTGCTCTGTTGCTGCCAATTTTGTTACAAGCCCTTCCTCCCCACATCCCCTCAAAACAATGAAACACACCCTCCCGAAATCAACTAAAAAAACCCCCCACAAAACCCCTCACCCTGTGGGAGTAAATATTGGATTAAAAGAAACATTAGGGTAAGGAGTTGGAAATACTGGAGACAAAAATCTCCCAACAATGCTCAGATACTGCTGGCACACACAAATAAGCCTTCTCAAAGTTCAGATGCCAAATGATTGCCTGGACCCACTAGCTGGAGTATCTATCATGTTGACAGTGTTTTAAGTCTCTTGTTTCATTTAATTTACAAAAAGCAACGGAAGAGTAAATACTGGAACGCTCTGGAGCTAAAACTGCTGGGAAAATGGCAAGCCTGACCTATGTCTAATCCCAGACAGTATATTGTTCAGTACTTGAGATTAAAACCAAGAACCCTGACAAAATCAGCGGATGACAAGAGAATAAGAGGAGACCTCCTCCACCTCCTATGTGGGAGGAACACGGAAAACAGGACTGAGAGAGCTCTGCCTTTCCCTCAAAGACTATTTAAACATGAACAGAATTACTCTCACAGTTCATTTTACAGAGTTGGCCTCTAAGAAAAGTAATAGAAGTGATAATTCTGTCTTACAAAAGCTTTAAAAGCTGAAAAAGACTCGTGTTCCATCAGCCACCCAGCACAAGCATTGCTTTTACAAGGTTATAAATATAAATATAAATATAAATATAAAT
>NW_009941632.1:10912-11507 GCF_000696875.1 Nestor notabilis | reverse complement strand
TGTGGGGAGGGCTCGGGGCCGGGCGGGCGGCGTGAGGTGATGGGCCGGGCCTGCTGCAGCTCCTCAGCCTGCTGTGAGGGGCACGCTCGGTGCCTGGTTGGGTCCCTGGGCTGCTGCGGGCCAGGGGAGGGTGCGTTTGCAGGAGGGTTGTGGCACAGCAGAACAGCAGAGCCGGGACCGAGGCGGTGGGGTGTGTGAGGAGTGGGTTCTGCAGGTCTTTGGCCTGCTGAGGCTGCTCATCTCCGTGAGCCCGTTGTGTGCTGCTGTGGTCCAGTACCTTCTGCTGACACCCTGCACAGAGGCTGTGCGGAGAGAAGGGGCAGAAC
This sequence comes from Nestor notabilis, assembly GCF_000696875.1. Taxonomy (NCBI): domain Eukaryota; kingdom Metazoa; phylum Chordata; class Aves; order Psittaciformes; family Psittacidae; genus Nestor; species Nestor notabilis. Next base: position 11,181 of record NW_009941632.1, on the reverse strand, counting down.
ATTCTGGAACACTGTCTTTCCAGTTGCTAGAAGCTTCCTGCTGCTCTCTAGCCTGGGTTTCTTCCTTGCCTGCCACAGGTCTTTGGCCTGCTGAGGCTGCTCATCTCCGTGAGCCCGTTGTGTGCTGCTGTGGTCCAGTACCTTCTGCTGACACCCTGCACAGAGGCTGTGCGGAGAGAAGGGGCAGAACATTCTGGAACACTGTCTTTCCAGTTGCTAGAAGCTTCCTGCTGCTCTCTAGCCTGGGTTTCTTCCTTGCCTGCCACTCC
>NW_009941632.1:0-10609 GCF_000696875.1 Nestor notabilis | reverse complement strand
CTCCCTCTGTGTTCCCATGGCAGCTTCCCATCCCTTCAGCTTCCATAAGGCTTCTCTTTCCCAGTGGTTTTCTTTTTCTGTGCTGTCAGCGAAGCGTTCAGACACACTCTCTTTTGTGGCTGGGCAGTGCTAGTGTCTCTCCTGGGATGGGTTCTGCAGTGCTTTGTCAGTCCTGGTTGCTTTGCCCCTGTTCTGGTGGGGCTCATCTTCCCAAAGTCTGGGTGAATGGTTCTCTCATGCTCTATGAGTTTTGCAACGTCCAGCTGTAAGTAGATGAGGAAATACTAAATATTTTTCTAGTGAAAGAACTATAGGCAAATTTCTGTACAGTCTAGTAAAGGGAAGAGCAGCCCCCTGTAGGTATTCCTGAGTGCAATGTGCTCTGCCCTGGCGTGTTCCTGCAGCAATCCACCGTGTAAGATGTAGGGGAGAGCCTCTGCCTTGCTTCAGTCTTCACCAGCCTGCAGTGGTCCCTGTGGCCAAGGTGGTGACAGACCAAGGTGTGAATGTCCCCATGAGCCCCGTTCCCTGTGGCCAGCAGCTGCCTGTCAGGGGTGCAGTGTGAGCCACATGGCAGTGCTGTCCCTCGACCTGCTGGCAGTGCTTTACCTGAGGCTGGTGGCCACCATTGGCCACCTTTGCTGCGGGGGTTGCGACCTTTCCGGTCTGCACGCAAGTGTTCTGGAGGAGAATTAAAGTGACCTGATAGATTTCTTGCTTGGATTAATAGGAACCGTATCCTCAGTGTAAGAGGATTTGTGATTTGCTGGTGGGCTGTGCTCAGAATCACTGCTCATTCCCCGTGTTAAGGGTCTAAATGAGCTCTCTGGCTGTAATGAGATCGATGTGCACGAGGGTTTGATAGAGCTAATGACAAAGAATGCCTTTTCCTACCAGAGCAAGTGTTAGATTTTAGGATTGGCCTCAGCCTTGGGCAGGAGCTGCTGAAAGTCAGGTCTGCAGCCCTGGTCCTGCATGGAGCTGTGACTGGCATGAAGCGGAGCAGGAGCAGTGCTGACCTTGGCTATACAGCCCATCGCCTGCCCCAGGGGTGCTGCTGCATCCCCGAAGGGCCATGGGGGGATTGCAGTGGGGATTTTCCCATTTGAGGAATGAGGAAACCTCCCACTTTCAAATTAAACTCTTACACTTGTCTGAACATTCTAATTTCCCTGGTATTCCCAGGCTCCCTGCCTGCACCGGGTACTTAAAGCGATGTTTTCTGTGGTGTTTCTTTCGATGAGATAATGTAAAACGCTGCTTCTAGCTCAGGTTAGCTCTGTGCTTGTGGGAAGATCATTAATTCCAAGCTATAACCACAGCTAAAAAATATATTGCTCCTTAGACCTATGCTTCATTGCCTGGATAAAACATGGCAGCATGCAGCCATTCTTGCAGGGAGACTTACGGCAGAGCAGCGGTGCTGACGTGTCGGTCCTGCGGCGCTGCGGGAGCCTCCATGGAGTGGGAATAGTTGTTGTGTTTCTTCTAATCAGTCCTTTTATTGGAAATGGTTTCCTTGGCTGGCCCTGGCTTGGTTTCTCAGCCCCCTCCTTGGCTCTGCGTTGCTGGTGGGACAGCCTCTGTGGGAGCTGGTGTTTGCAGACAGACCTGGCCGTGGTGCTGTGAGGGACCCAGCCAGTGTCCTCTGCGCTGGGGGAAAATCTCCCTCCTGCATGTTTGGTGTTTAATTCTGGTCATTTCTTTGTAATTTGCAGAGTAGGGGCAAGATCAATAGAGTTGCTTTGTAAATTGGCTATAGGAAACATAATTAACAGTGGTGGGGATTTAGCTAACAGTGCTGGTCAGGAATCCTAAATAACTGAATCTGTCATGTGGCTTTTGAGTGGGATTTGGCTGACTTGGTCAGGTGAAGGTGGCAAATGAGACACTTGTCACTTGTTCATGGGTGGGAACATGGGTTAAGCTGAAAAAAGCAAATGTGTGTGAGGTGTATGTGGGATGCTGCTGGCACAGGAGACTGAGACACACGTCGCCTTCAGAGCCTCCAGGGAAGGAGTTCACAACCTGCATGGAAGTACATAGGATGTGTTATTTGTTGTGCAGGTTGTGGGTAATGTCTTGATTTGGTGGTGATCCCTGGCACAAGCAGGCATTTCCAGGAGGCCTTCTGTCTGCCTAAGATCTGGGTGCTGGTGGCCCAGAGCCTCCCAGGAGGGTGAACAGTGAAGGTCCAGGCTGGCACCGGGGTGACGTGGGGGGCTGCGATGATGTGCTGGAGGGTGTTGCTTTCCTGGTCCCTGAGCTGCTGCCTGACTGGTGGAAGGGAAGGGCCTTCAGGTGATGGCCTGCTTATGGATTACTGTGCAGCCCACAGCTATCGAGATCCAGCTCCCCAGCACTGCTGGACATGGAATGTGTTTGTGGTCTAGTATAAGGATTGTGTAACAAGTTGCTTAAACTGCACTTTAACATATGTGAAAGCAGAGCAAAGGGAGGGTCTTTCTGGGTTCCTTCAGCATCTCCAGGTCAGAAGCATTTGATGTCCCCACCCCTGCTGGTGGAGCTGGTGCTCTGGAGGGGTCTCCCCTGCTCCCGCAGCCCTGGGGCTCCTAGCCAGGGGGCTCTCCGGCTGCTGTGCTCTGACCAGGGCTGGTGTTGAGGGGGCTGGTGTGTGTCTGCTCCTGTGGTCACACCAAGGAGCTCTGCCAGCCCTTCTTCAGTGTGTGCTGTGCTGAGAGGAGAGGAGGGAAGGCAGAGCTGGTGGCTGCTGTTGGTGGGCTGTGACATGTGAGCGGGGGGGATGCTGCTCCTTGCACAGGGCCCTTCCCCGTGGCTGGGGGAGAAGGCGCTGGACTGGAGCTGCCTGAGCCCTGCTTGAGTCCTGCGGCTCAAGGGGAGTGTGGGATGGGGCCAGGGCATGTTCTACCTCCACATCTGGTCCCGGCCCCGTGACCTTCTCCTGTTGTGCCCCGCAGTGTTAGTGGTGCTGCGGCTGGAGTCCGGCCCCTCCGCGCAGCGCCGCGGTGGGGCTCTGCCCCTCTCACCCATTCTTTGGCGGCACAGCGGGCGACAGCGCTGGTTGCTTCCATGCTGCTGCCTGCTGGGCCGGGATGTGACATTTGGCTGGTGCTGCGAGGCCACCAGGACTGTGGAGCTCTTTCTCTGCAGCTTGTTCTCCTGGGGCACAAATTGCATCTCTTAAAAAGCACTTAATAAACTAACAATGGCTTGAAAGGAGGCAGTGAACAGAGCGACATCCCAGGGAGGCCCTGAAGAGCTGGAGGAGGAGAACCTGTGAGGAGAGCAGGCTTGGAGCTGCTCACAGGAGGGTGCTGGCTTTACCTGCTCTGGGTGAGAGTTCCAGTGCCCCCATCCCCTGTTATCTCTGCTCATTCGGGTTGTTGGTGGTGAACAGGGTGCTCAGTGCCAGCGGTTTGTAATCCCCTTGTATATCAGGAAGCAGAACCTGAGCCTCTGATTTATTTGTATGCTGCAGAGCGAAGGGAGGGAATGTGCTCGAGTGCTTCCTCTGAAGCGGGATGGGGACATTGGGGAATAAATAATGTGGTGACACCAGGACTTATACGCTTGTTCAGCTGCATTGATTTCATTCAAAGGGTCTCTCAGTTGTATTGATCTGGGCCTTTTGCTACCTGCAGAGCCTGGGGAGCAGGAGGGCCGGCCCCAAACACACAGCAATGCCTGTCTGATGTTGTACCAAAGCTGCTTGCTGCTTTGCACACAGCTGCTTGGCAGCTCTGGGGTGTTTGCTCAGGTGCCTGTGTAGGGGAAGAGTCTCCCCGAAGGGTTATGTAGTTAATCATTGCTAGCTGCCTGCCATGGATGGGAGAGCAAGAACTTCTCTATCTGTTTCTATACCTTAATTACAAAATGAGCCAATGCATGGGCTAACCTAACCAAGTTAACAACAAAATACCCCACATCCATCCCCACCCCTGACCAGTCTGTTCCATGTGCCTGCCCCATGTCAGAGCTCCTTGCCCTGCAGTAAGGGTAGGAGCAGGGTTCAGGGCCGTGTTCACCCTGGCTCTCCTGGCCAACCTTCTCATCCTTAACTGGGGGCTGTGCTCTTGTCTCTCAGGGGCTGAACTTGTTAAAATGAATCACGTTTGGCATATCTCCCTGTGGTGCCTCTCCAGATAAAAGTGGTCCCAGCTCGCATGCTCTATTTTTGTTTTGTTTCTGTATGTGACAATTTTCTCTATACAAAACCCTCTTTTGTCAGTTTGTAGAAGAGATTATGGGCAGACAAGAGCCTGCCTTCTTTATATCCATCTTGCACTTTCTCATGGCTCTGCGAAGGGCATTGTTCATGGCCAAGGAACAATGACATTTTTCTGTTCCCATATCTGATGTGATTAAAGGAGCTGTAGAGCAGAAGTTACACTGATGATTATAATGAACAGAGGAGACCTTGCTACTGGACATGAGATGCAGGGAAGATTGTGGCCCTGGACTTGCTTCCTATAGAATAAATCCCCTCTTTTTCTAATCTGCAAAACCCATCTGAAATTATGCCCTTGACAAAGGCTGTAAGTGGACAGAGTGCATCCTTCATGTGCTCTCCTGGCCCAGAGAGCCTTCACGTTGGGCTCAGTGTGAGAGCAGCCACCCTTGCTCTCCAGGGTGCTGCATGGCCACAGATGGGAAGAGTGCATTTGGATCAAAAAGCCCGAGGTAGAAACTTGCCAGCAAGGGGGCCATAGCCCTTTTAGGAAGAGCAGAGAGGAACTGGCCTTTAAAGGTTTTTAGCTGAAAGGGTCCTGAGACATCTGTAGAAGAGCAGGAGGTGAGAAAACTGGTTCTTGGTGGCTGGGCTCAGGCCTGGCTTCCTTTCCTCGAAGTCCTTAACAGCAAGAGAGTCCTGCTGGGGCTGGTGAAGAGGCTTGGAAATGGCTGAGGGTGTTTTAGCCTCACTTCCTGAGGAAATAACCATGCGGAGTATGCTGTGTCCTGCCCTGCTCCCTGCTGCAGCCTCGTGAGGAGGAGGAGGAGGAGGCTGTGGGCTGAGAGCATGAGGCTGTGGCTGCTTCACCTCGTCAAGGTGGCGACACGCTGTGTCCCGGCCGGGTGCGGGGAGCAGGCGAGGGGCTGAGCTCCAGCACTGTGCGGGGGTGCTGGGGTGCAGGCAGGAGTAGGGAGCATGGGGCAGTGCCCTGCACTGGTGAACTAGCTGTGGGGGAAGATGGGTTGGAACATGTTCCGCAGCAGAGGGGGCTCTCTGGGGCTCTATTCTCCGTGCTCCTCTGACCCAGGAGCCCTCACCCCATCGGAGGGGGAGCTGCCTTTGCCTTCTCTGGCATGGAGGCCAGCCTGGGCTCTGGAGGGGAAGGATTCATTTCCCACCTCCTAGGATTTGGCTGTAGCCTCCCTTGTCTGCCGGGGGATGCTCAGCCTTCACATCCTTTCCCTCTCTTTTCCTGCAGCTTGCATTGTCATGTACTTTGTTATTGATATGTAAAATGGCCCTTTTGTAGGCTCCCAGGCGCTTGTGTGTGCCAGAAGGATGATGGTCTCGGGCTGTGGCCGGGTAGGGCCCTGCAGGCAGGTGCTTTCAGCCCAGGTGGTGGGAGCTGGTGAGCTGTGCAGCAGTGGTCAGAGCCAGGACCACCCTCCTGGTGCGGGGGGAGCTTGCCAGCCCCTAAGGGTGCTTCCCGTCCAAGTTGGTTTTGGAAGCCCTGCCCTTCCTTGCAAGGCATCACTGGTGTATGTGCTGGTGCATCTCCCTGATGTTCTTGATTTTCTCCATGCACAGAGCTTTAGGCTGCTGTTGGTAACTGACAAATACACACAATGTGCTAAATGCCTGGTCAGGAACTGATCTCAGCATCTGTCCCCCACTGGCCCTGGATTTTCACCCAAAGCTGGGATTGTGGCAGCCTGGGGAAGGACCAGTCTGTCTGGACTGGACAAGGCGCTCGGATCTCCTGCCGTTGTGAACACATGGGGCTCAGAGGAGGCTGTTCCCAGCACAGGGCTGTGATGGGATGAGTGGGGCTTCATGAGAGCTGGTGAGTGCTTGTGCTGAAGGGGGTGAGTGTGAAGAGCAGTGACAGGCCCGCTGGTGTGGGGAAGGAGGGCACACAGGAGCATCTGGGTCTGCAGGAAATAGTTTTGCAAGACAGAGACAGTCTCATACCTGTATTTCAGTTTTCAGAGCTGTGGAAGAAGGGCATCTGAGGACTTCCAGTGACTGGCATCCTTGCACAGAATTAGTCATCCTGGAGCTGGTGTTGGGAGGAGAAGGACATGCTTTGTATTGCAGTTGTGTTCTCCAGTGCACTTACTGTTTGCTGTACACATTTTCTTTTCCTCTTGGTAACTTCTGTGTGGACTCTTGCACCAAAAGCAGTATTTACCAATGCACGTTCCATCTACTGCGTGGTGCTGAGATGCACCACTGGAATACTAAGTTGTCTCCATCACAAGGCAGGGCTGATGCTTGCAGGAGACCCTGCTTCACAGCAGCGTGAGCATCACTTCTGCAGACCCTGCAGAGGAGGCCAAAGAACTGTTCAGTCCTGTTCCCACGCACTTCTGGGTCTGACCATCCAGCCTGAAGAGGCCTGGGGGTCCCTTGCTGAGTGACTGAGGTTCAGGAGACGGTGCTGGTGAGTGCCCAGGAGTTGGGGTGTCAGAGGGATATGCTCGGTGTGCTGCCATGGGCTGTACCCATGCTGCTGCCTGCCCTCTGCCTGCATTGCCGTGGGGCTTGGGAACTCTGCAGCTTCCAGAGTGAGGATTTGGGTGCTCAGGTTGGCTGGATTTGGTTCTTGGTTTCCAGTGTGACTCTCTGGAAGTTGCTTTTGGTTGGTGTTCTTCTTTGGGCTTATGGAGGCAGCTCCAGTGGCTCCTATGTGCAAACCAGAGAAGAAGGCTTATTAAAAATCTAAGTGTGTGGTGGCAGCTGCTATTACCACCCTGGTGTGGTGTGCCCAGAACAGGGGGTGTGTGCCAGGGCTCTATGTGCTCCTGCGAGGCAAAAAGAGGTGCTGGGCAGGGCTGCAGCAGAGGGGACACGTGGTGATGGGGCAGCCTCCAGCTGTGCTCACCTCTGCAATTACCCCCAGTGCCTGATCGCTGCATGGGCTGTGGCAGTGGGGAATGTTCGTGCTCCTCACTGGAAGGAGGAAAAAACCCTTTTTCTCTCTTAAAAGATTAATCCTTGACAAGCTTTCCACAATACTCATGGTCCTATATTAGCAGAGGAGGGGTTAATCCTGGCAGAGGGCTGACGCTGGCCCAGCAGCACAGTACGTAGCGTGTTAAACTGGAAGTTGTACGAGGGCGAAAAGCTTTTCTACCCACAAGATGAGGCAGGAATCAATGAATCAAAGACATAGGTATTTCATAAAGCACGTGGCAGGAGGCAGCCCTTGGATTACTAGAAATAATGTGATATATTAGCCCTTGATTTGGTAGAGTCTGCCTTACACTAAAGAGGAGGAGGGTGTAAATTGTGGTGATTTGTGTAGAGTTTCTGACGTTATCTTGGCAAACCAAAGGGCTGTCTACACAGATAAATGCACTTGATGGAATCGTGCATGTGCATTTTTATCTGCACTTTTCTCCATGATTAGAGGGGCCTTGGGTAGGCATTAGGAGATCTATATAAAATGAGGCTTCGTAACAAATACAACTGGAAGTCTTGTGGGGGAAGGCCCCTGCATGATTTTACTTAAGGAAATTATTTTGCCACTCCCAAGAACCTCAGAACTGTAATGAAGTGTCCCGGGCTCAGGGCCATGCCTGCGGTGGGAGAGGGCTCCTCGGTGGGGTCAGGGAGCTCCCACTGCTGAGCCTCAGAAGATGCACACCTTTTGCCCTGGGTGTACGAAGAATGGAGGTCCCGTACCTGGGCATTGCCAGGGTCCTGGCCAGAGCAGCTCCTGGGCCTGACAGGGGCTGGGCAAGTGGGAGAGCAGTGTCCCTGGAGCGCTGGGAATGGCAAGGACAGCACTGGAGAGCTGGGCTATGCGAGTACCTGGAAGAGGCCCTGGCTCGGCCACCTTCCCCTGCAGGGATACCCACTGTTAAGTGTAAATTAAGCTTGTCTGGAATTAAGGGAGAACATCCTCATTCTGTGTCGTTCCGAGAGCTTCAGCTGCCTCTGAGCAGAGATAAGTGAGGATGTTCATGCTCCTTGTTTGTCAATGGACCTTTTCTGCAGTAGTTCCTTGTTGGACATCATACACAAGCATGTTGCTCTTCTGTGCATTAGGAATCCTGCCTACCCATAAGCTGTTAGTCATCACTCCAAAATCAGCTCACTTTATAGTTAGGCTTTAAAGTCAGAGGGGTTTTGCCTGTGTTTTAATGCTAAATTCCAGTTTGTGGCATTGCAGGGCTCTGGTTTAGTCCTCTGCGCAAATCAAGCTGTGCTGTCAGAGCAGGCTGCTGGGATGTGAAGTTTGGGACCCAGCATGTTTGGTGTGGCTGGAATTGAAGCTCATTGATGTGAATTTGCAGGGTAGACCAGTGGCTGAGTGGCTCTTCTAAAGTACCTGCCTGTGAAAGTAAGGTCAGTGCTGGGTTGTGCAGACGGGACTGTGCCGAGTGTCCCTGAGCTGCCTGCTGGGGCTTCGCAGACCAGCACATCCTGTGTCTATGTGGATGCAGAAGTGTGACCATAGCATGTGCCCTGGGGAACAGCATTTTCCGGAGTGGAAGGACTTCTTCATGCCAGTGCAGGCTTCTGGTGGAGATCTGTAAGTCTAAGTACAATTTCCTCTGACAGCAGAGGACCCTGCTGCTGCCTGGGAGGTGGAGTGGGGACAGGACCAGCAGCAGGTCCCAGCAGCACTGGGATGGTCCTGGGGAGCCCCTGCACTGCTGGCGCAGCACACTGCTGCGGGTGGGTGCTGCACAGTGTGCTTTGAACAGCTAATGCAATGTCCCTGACCATAATTCTTTTTCCTCCATTATTTCATTGGCTCTAAGTGTTCCCGCTTCATATAACCCTGCAAAATCAACAGTTGAATTTAATATGACTGAGTAATTCATATGGCACAGGTACTGACAGTGGTAATTCAGCCTCTAAATTATGATCATAAATCTCCCCGGCATGGCACTGCTGAGGGGTGAGGGCTTCGTTGGGCAGAGCAGAGTCACTCAACTAATTAAACAGGGAGAGAAGCCTGCGGCTGCCTGGGCACAGCACAGCGGGTGTGTGCTGGGATCCATGGCATGAGCCTGCTCCAGCCTCACGTGGCAGCTGCTGCACCTCTGGTCCTCAGCAGAGGTAGTGGCCCTGCAAGCACTGCCTGTGCTGGGGTGAGAGGGAACAGCAGCATGCTGGCCACTCGGTGGAGGCACCGGCGGCTGTGCCTGTGCTCTGGCTGTGTGGTACCCATGGTGCTGCTCCCAGTGCTGGAGCCAGGCCCAGTGATCAGGTTTAAAGGCTGGCTTGGTAAGAGAGACCTGAGTTCCTGTGTCAGGAGGTGAGTTGGGTCTCTTAGTGCTCCTTCGAATCATAATAAAGGAAAGTCTTAAACTGTTTATAGTTTGGGATTATTAAGACGGATGTATTGCTTCCTGCTTCTGTATTACCGAAGACCAGCCTTGGCCATTGTCTCACCCATGTAAATGGGTAAATGTAAATGGCTTTATGTAAGTACATAGATACCATGAGCAGTGAACACCCCAGGCTGTGAGCATGGGGCTGGGAGATGTGATGCCTCTTGGTGGCTGGTGTGAGAAGCAGGATGAAAGGGTGTGCAGAAGCAGTGCAGGTGCTGCACGTGTGTGGGTGCCAGGAGTGGAGATGGAGACCCTGACCCTTCCCAGCTCAGAGCTGGCGTTGCTGCGGATGCCATGGGATGTGAGCCAAGAGGTAGGAAACGAAGGGGGTGCCCTGACTCAGGCTAGGTGGTGTACCCAGGACCTGCCAGGCACAGAGGTGCTCCAGCGTGCAGTGGAAGTGCAGTGGGAAGCATGGGAAGTGCTCTCCATTTCTCAGCCCTGCTGGAGGAGGCTGAGTTCACCGGACCAGGGCCAGTCCTGCCCAGCCTGCAGGAGGAACCCTGCTCGCTGGTGGTGGCATCAGTGCTGATGTGATGGGGTCATCGCTGCGACCCCCTCCTTCCTTGGCTGAAAAGTACAGGTAGGGCCCAAGTTACTGAACCGTGAGAGGGGTTTATGAGCCGGACATGCAAGAATGGTCCAAAGTTAGAGAAAATGTATTTATTACAACACTTTTCATGGGCAAGTTATCATTTTGTCAAACTTTATTAGAGAAAGTAATTAATGGGCTGTAAAAGGTGCTAGTGCGTAGCCAGTAAAAGAGCTAGTCCTGTGCAAATTGGCAGTTCCCAGATTTATGGTTCCTTCTTTCCCCATTTATTAATATGGAGAATGCACATGAAGTGTTGTAGGAATGGGCTGGTGAGCCCTGTGTCCATGCACGGGTGCCGTGCTCCTGGGGCTTGGCCACAGCGAGGGGGGAGCAGAGCAGGGGGCTTCTGGGGTGCGTTGGCTCCTTCAACGGGCACCAGAGACACCCCTGTTCTGTTCTGGAAGAGCAGAAATAAGACGGGGAGCATAGGGTGCAGCCTTAGTGCTGGGGGGAGCTGTGCCCTTGCAAAGGGGCTGGGTACCGGGTGTTCGGGATGTGGGTGCCCGGACC
>NW_009941631.1:26702-37183 GCF_000696875.1 Nestor notabilis | reverse complement strand
AAAATATTTTAAATTTATATTTATACAATTTATTAAATTTATATTTATAAATTGTAATATAAAACAATTTGTAAATTGCTTTATTTAGACTGTTCCCTCATGACAGGGAAGCTCAAGTCCTTTGACAGACACAGCGTATCCATAGCTGTGCTGGTCCATGAAGTTGTAACAGCTCAGTATCATAATGGTTTTGAGGGTGACTGTGTTTTTTTGGGGGGTAACTTTTAATTTTAAAGAAGTAACACTACAGCTTTATATCAATAGAGGGGAAGAGATAAGATGGCTTTCTTGTAGCAAGTGTTAATAGCTATATATACACTTTCTTCTTCTCTCTAGGTTCAGTTGATGTCTCTAAGTAGTTTGCTAGGCTTCTGCTGGAAAGAAATTACCTCTTGCTCCTTCTAAACACTAGTAATTTGTTACACTTATCCTGTAAGGTGCATCCATGTGTTTCTAATAAACTGAATGGGCTGATAAATGAACAGATGTGGATGTGTGTATGACAGCCTCTAAATATTGTGGGGAAAGGTGGTCTTAGAAATAGGATTGGATAGATAAAGTCAGTGGAGCAATTATTAGTAAGTGATTGTGTTAAGTTTGCATTTGAGACCTCTTGCGATCACTTCTGCCTTGGTTCTGAATTGAGTAATGTTTCTTATGAGGCTGATGGCAAAAACATTATAGTTGTCAAATGCTGGTGAAGCCACTAAATTATCCTAATGTTTAAAGCAGAGAAGAGCCTTGATTCTAGTCCCCTGTATTGTGCAGAAGGCACAATGCAACAACTTAAGTCAGCGAATAATCTTCATGCTAAAATACTACTGAAAGGTATTTATTAGACTTCATAGGTCTTTACACCTCTGTTAGAAATAGCAACCACTGGTAGGATGTCAAGAAAAACTCTGTAGCTTCCCTTTGTTTCCACTCTTGTGTACTAGACCCTGTGTTGTTGTTAGGGCTTGATTTGCATGTCACTGCACTTCACATCATATTGAAAAAGGTTGATGGTGGATCAGTCACTTTTCCTGTATCATTAACTTGCAACACAGCAAGTGATTACTCATTTGTTATCCCCAAGCAGGTATTGCTTATTTTTTTAAGATACTGAATTTAGTTTGAGACACAAAGCCTCTCCACACTGAAATCATGGAACATCCAAGGAGTTGGGCATTATTCATTATCTGCATACTAGAGAAAAAGCTTTTGAAGTTTTTGCCTTTTTTGCTTATACTTACAAGTTCTCTGGGTGGTCTTTTTACTAAGTAGTAATAATGCACTTTTTCAGTAGAAGTTGTAACAGAAATGGTTTAACTGTGTTAGTTCCTTATTGGAATAACTTATCCACAAATTATTTGGACAGCAGTTAATCTTATTACACCTGAAAAGGACTTACTGTCATTGGACAACCCACAGAATCCTTAGTTTTCAGCTGAAAATATATGTTTAGTTGCTTCTGACTTGGGACAGAGGCAGAGTACTTGTGTAGTGAAAAATTTACTAGAGCAGCAAGAACCTGTGGGGAAATTCAGATTTAGCCATGCACAGACTTCTCAAGACCATGATTTCAGAAACATGTAACATCTTACTTTTTACATGCATAAAAAGCAAGATTAAATGATGATGTCTTTCTGGCTGCCTGTAAACATCAGCCACTGCTATCTCGTACTCCTAGAGCGTAATTCTCAGAATTGTTGTTATAACACTTCAAAGGTTACATGTGTTCAGGTGTTACTTAACCTGTTTAAATGTACATTAAAAAGATGATCTGAATGTGAGAGGGCTTCTATGTGTGGAAAGTGCAAGTTAATCATCTAAAACTATAAAGGTGATGCCAGTTAAAATATAGCAGATCTGCTGTTCTGCTTGAGATTTACTGTGCCTTTACTTACTGTTGTTCTTAGGTGTTACTACTTTGTGTAATACTCTGAATACTCAAATGAAAACTGACTAAAGGGAGGTGGAGAAAAGAATGAAATAAAATGAAGGCTTCTGGTTTGATTTCCGCCCTCCGTCCCCCCCCCCTCACCCCAGTGACAAATGAAGTTGAAGCAACCGCAAGCAGGAATTTGCTTCTGCCACAGAATTCTAGTTCAACATGGTCTGATGCATTTGATTTGTTGGACTGCAGAAATTTGCGTTAGGAAAAACTTGATCCAATGTACTCCTGTCTTCTTTCAGTCCATTCCCTTAAGCAGCTGAATGATGACTGTTTGAGTGGGATAACTGATTACAGAGTAAAGGAGAAGATGAGAATCAAGGACTCTGTAATCTGACCAGGGACTCTTCATTGGCTTTGGTGTCAGTGAAAGCATAACTGCTTCTTCAGAATGATAGCAGCAATATTAAAGGTGACTTGTGAATGGCCGCATGCTCTTTATTTTAAAATACTTACAGGTCTTGTATCTTCATTTTCAAATTATATTTTCATCTTTTAATTTCCTTTTTTTTTTTTTTTTCTTTCTTGAAATGGTAAATGTCACAGAAGGAATAGAAATGGGCATTATTAGTGATGACTGATTGTCCAGTTTCATATTGCCACATGTTCTTCCTTTGACTACCTTGAGAGAAATTAATTCTATACTGGCTTTCTGGGAAAGCTCAGAGTACAGCACAGTCTGTATCAGAGACCTTAGAGCTGTGCTTCATGAGGTGGCAGTACCACTTCTGAGATTTGTGTGTGGTGGTTAAAGATATATGTTGCACTCAGTGGGCTGCTCTGTGGAGATCAAAAAGCTAGTGTCCCTCATCTAGTGAGCCTGGACCATGTGGCTCTATGTAGATGTATCAGACCAAACTTGGAGGCAGGGAATGCCTGTTTGTAAGCAGGCTCTATGAAATGCCATGGCATGCTGGTTGTTGAATCTGTTCAGCTACCCCGAGGGTTGTGGCAGACCGTAGGGGAGTCTGTTTTTATAACGTGGTTCTCAGAGCAACCTTCAGTGCCGCAGATGAACGTTATTGACTAGATGCAAAGTGGTAAGGGCTGTGTAAGTACAGAAATTTGACTGAAGTGTCATCGCATCTTAAAGTTCAAACAGTTCTTCCTCTTCTGTAGCTATTGAGGTTTTTTAAAGAAGCTGTTGCTGTTTACATGTTCAGTGTAGACCCTTAGAGGGTACCCATCACTGCTTGTTGATGACAGCATTGCAAGATTTTGGACATCATTCTCTAAAGAATGGGTTGCCTGTGATACCGGGGGGAGAACTGCAGCTCTCGAGCCTTTCTTGATATGTAATTCAAAACCAGCTGTTAATCTTTCCTCATGTTTCTGCAGCAGATTATCAGAACAAAAATCAGCAGTTTTCAATTCCTTATCTTCTAAATTTCAAAACTGGCTTTATTTGAATAGTATGTTACTGTAGAAAATAAACCTTTAAAAATTGTGACAGTTTATTCCTTGTCCTACAGACAAGGAATCTGTAAACAGTATTATGGTGGTGAAGATGTGGTGCATCTACACTGGTTATTATTTTGGGGGGGTGTTGGACTAGATCTCCAGAGGTCCCTTCCAACCCTAAGAATTCTGATTCTGTGACTCATTTTTTTTTGTGACTTTTTTTTTTTTTTCTTTTTTGACCCTTTTGATTGTCCATAGGAATCATAAGATGGAGTGTACCTATACCTTAACAGGGAATGTTTTGACAGTATTCGTGTCAGTTGGTGAATATGGTTTTCATGCTGCCCCACCTCTGGCCTCTGTCTCCCTGCACTGTCACAGTGAACTTCATTCAACAACTCTGAACACAGCATGCAATCTCAGTATTGTTTCAGGGATGTAATAGTTTAAATTCTTCTTTGCAAGATGTACAAATGCTTTAAAATCAAATCCCCTAAACTAAAAATGCCCAGAGAAGTCAGCAGAGCCCTATTCTTTACCCCTGAGTACCATAACTGGGAAGCTGAAGGGGAATTTCAGGTCAGTGTAACTTTGGAGCAGAGGGTGATGGTATGTTAGCTCTCAAACAGAGCTGTGAGGATTTTGGGAAGATCCTAAGATTGCAAAGCTCTGTAGCAGTTTTCCAGTCATAAGGGGGGGGGACGACCCAAAGTGGTTTTGAAAATGGAGTTCAGAAATCTGAGTAACTTTATCAATAGTGTTGTTCATGATATGTCTGCGATGGTACAAGACAGGATTTGATGGGCTCTTCACTTCCCTATTCACTATTCTGTCGTAATGCTGATACAGCTGCTTCTGTGGCAGGGAACAGTTGAAGGCAGCATTCTCCTAAGAGGCTTCAGGATTAAGCTGATAAGTAGATAAGTGGTATCTCCAAATCTAAAACAGTTTTCCTTAAGGCTCATTGTTTAAATGAGGAAGGCGATAAACCAAACCGTTTTCCCCTTTCTGTTTTTGATATTTGAATCTTTCCAACACCTACACTGGAAATGTAACAGACTTAGCTGAGAGTTTTATTTTCTTTGGACTCTGGCTTCATTTTAAACACTGAAACTACTGTAAATGTTTGTTTATTGCAAAATGGGAGGATTTGGCTACAGAGTACCAAGTATGAAAGGCATTTCTCTTCATATTCTTTTCCCTTTGATACCTGCAGAATTAGGCTTTCATATGGACAGAAATACCATTGACATTAATACTGGGCCAATATTGTAGAGCTAAATTATGACACAAAAGCTGGTGTTGACAAAAAAACCATCTAAAAGATGAATAGCTCCTGAAATCAGCATCATAAGCAGAGAAGGGACTAAAATGAATTTCAGTGCTAACACCACAAGCTGATGGTTCTATAAACTGCAATAACTACAACTTTATAAAAAGTATGAGATCAGGCATAAAAATGCCTTGAAATTTTGCAGCTATTTTGGAGTTCAGCACCAGACTGATTAAATGGAGGGTATCTTGCATGCTGCTAAGGTCTTTTTGGGTATACTAGTTTCTGTTTAGATTACTGTGATGCCTAAGAAACTAAAGTTTATCTGATTTAAAATCTAAGTTTAGAATATTAGAATACCTTTTTGTTTTTCTACAAGGTGGCCGGGAAGGAGTTAGTACCTGTGGTTGCTTGGAAGAATAAAGACCTGAAGGCTTTATGTGAACCCTAATTCAGTATCCTGATTCACCATCAGACTTCTGCAGTAGTCTGCCAAAAGTCTTATTTCATTAAGGCAGTTGGCTTTGGGGATGAAGGGGGAGGCTTAAATTTCTTTTATCCTCCATATTGAAGCTACTGATTTTAACATATGCCTGAGACTTTTTTAATGGGATCAATAGCTGAATGAAGTTAGTGGTTGATAGGAACTGCAGTATCAGGAGTTTTGTGTATCATGGTTACCAGCACTCTTTGGGTAAGAACTGTATAGCTTTGCATTGAACTGAAAGACTTTAGGCCATCTTTTTCTGATAATTGTATACTTCTACTGTATAAATTTTAGATCTCTAGGTATTTTTAAGACAAAGTATTTGAGGGTCTTTTAGTGACAGAAGTGTGAGGAATAAGTGCTCACCTGAAATGTAAACCCTTGAAGTGTCTACTGACTTAATACTGCCTTTGCTCCTTCACTACAAAGGCTTTTTTATTGGCAAGATACTTTCTGCGTAGCCATTATACTAATTCATGTTTGATGTTTTAATCCTCCTGCTATGGAAAGTCAGCCAATTCCTACACTTCTGTTGTAAGGCTTTAAACAAAGCTGCATAAAAAGCATGGGATTTAAAGCAATGCTGTGTTACAAATTACGAATGTAGCAATACGAAAAGACTGTCATGACCCTGTTTCAAATGATGTTTACGGTTACCAGTACTTCACAGTTACACAGTAGTGGAAATAATGCTGGTGTAAAAGTACGATTCTGCTAACAAATGTCTTGTTTGAAGCTGGGTGTATATATATTTGGGGAAATGCTTAAGACTCTCTTTCTTTCCAGTAAGTCTGACGAAAACAACTTCAGTATTTTACTTCTAAAATCCATTGGTGTGTTAACAAAGGTAAGATGAATGGATATGGAACTTGAATTGAAAAGCTTGCTTTTTCGTAAGAACTCCAGGAGTAAGGAAAACACTGAAAGCAGACCCCTTCTGCTGTCTGCACTTGTCAGATATGTGTTGTACCTGCCTGTAGTAAGAGACTTAATGTACAACTTTTTCCAATTACTTGAGATCCCCATACCTGACGTTATGTGGATCCTGTTGTTGCTCTGTTTATTTTTTTGTCCCAGAGGTAACGGTTGTACTTTTGAAGGTACACCTGGGTATAGTTTTTACCTTGTAATCCTCTTCAGTGTCAACTTTACTGCAGGGAAGTGGGAAAATCGTAAGGTTTTGCAGTCACTCATTAAGCTGCGAAGACTTGAAAAGCGTGAAAGCAGATGTCAGCCTTTTGTCCTGTCTTGTAGCTCTGGATGCTGTTGCTGACTCTGATCATATGTCCAGAATTTTACAAGATTGTCTCACTTTTGAAGTGTCCCATGTGTCCAGGGTCTGTCTGACTATACATGTGTCATAGAAGTATAGATGCATAACTGAACATGACATAACTTCCAGTCTTAACAATGTAACGTCTCTTTCTCCTCTTTTAACACTTGCGTGCTGTTAGTGAACAATATAAATCTTTGGAACAAACATTTTTTTTCCTGTCATTTTGTGTGTAATCGTGGAGTTTCAGTCTGGCAGATAAAAAAAGTCTTTCAAATCTTCAGTAGTGTAGAAATAAAAGCAAAAATTTCTGTGAAAGCAAAACCTTATGTTTCCTTAATCTGATCATAAGCATGCACTCAATCCTTTCCTTCTGCTTCTGCTGTTTCACAAGATCTTCTATGGCAGATAACCTTGTTCTGAGTCTGGATGAGTTTCATCTCCTGAGATTAATTTTCAGAATAGTTTACAGCACAAGTAATTGAGCCATTCCAGAAGCTGGTGGGTTTCTTTTTGTGAACTTTGAGCAAACTGCAGTTCTATATTTGACAATTTCAGGAGGTGGTTAAAAAAGCCTAAAACCTTAAAACTGAATGATTTCTAGATTATAATTTAAAACCAACAGTGGAGACCATTTGTTGTTTCAAAAGTCATGACATCTGCAATGATAATGCAGCAAGTAATAGCTGACCTAACTTGCTCTGTCACCAAGCTATTATTGTAATAACGTTTTACATCCCTGATGAGCAACTTCTCTAATCTGCTCCCTTCCTTGACCTCCCCCTCCTCCAAAATAAATGATTTTTATTGAGCATGTAATTTTGCTCACCACGATTGCAAAGTAAGTAAAAGGAGTAGTCTTACAGTAATACTCATGATGATTTCACATATTAAGTATCATGACCTCTTCGTTTCACGGTCTCAATGTTTGCTTAAACTTTGCGTTTAGTGAAAGACAAAAATTGGAACCAGTGGATGTACTCGTCATGCTTTTATAACAAGAATCCAGAGCTTACAAGGTGTTTATTACTATCAGTGGGTTTTTTTCCTGAAGACATAAATCACAAAATTGATTTCTGAAAGTTCGTTTTCATCCCTTCCACCCCATAAACTCACTCTCAAATCCTGCATTTGTTTGCTGCTTACTTCTTTGGAATGAGATAAATGGGCTTGATTCCCCTTTGCCCGGGAGGACTCATAGAGGAAGAACGGTGGGCCATTGGCATGTGTGTGCCTCTAGATTATATGAAGTGTATCACACCCTTTTTCTTTTTTGTTTGGAGGTTTCAAGTCCTTCTCTGTGATCTGCTGTTCTTCTCTGTTAATAAATGTATCATTTCCTTCCTCCTCCAGCTTGCAGAGATTTGTATGACTGACTTGTGTTTAAGGATGAGTCTTACCGTTTTGTCCTGAATGTGGGAAACGCTGCATCCAGCCAAAGGTGTTCTTAAAGCTGTGAATATGTATCTGTACAAAGTACAGGGAGAAAAGGTTAATTTTAAGTAGATAACTTATTCCAGAACACCTTTTCTATTATAATTGTGTCAGAGTCATTGCTTCAGTTAGATCTTTTCAGGAGTTACAATAGCTACCTATAGTGTACACAGAAGGGTTCCTGCTTCAGCTGCAGTGGAACTAGTTAAAAAATCACGCATGTGACATGCAGCAATTTTGAAACAGCTTATGTATTTCTGAGAAATAGGAATTTGCAGATAGCACTGCCAGCTTGTTTCACGTAAACTATATATGTTAAAGGAAGGCTTAAAATGTTAAAACTATACAAATCAAAATACTTCCCTCCCTTTCACCCCAAGAAGAGCCCTTCAAGCATGGAGTAATTTTGCCTTTACCAAATGCCATATGTTGAGCTTTTGAGGCTGTTTTGTGGCTTGCTCGGTGTTTCTGTATTTAAACTTTATTTATATGAATCTTTCTGTGATTGCAGTTGGTTAAAACGAAAGTCAGTCATCCGGGTTTGCGTGTGTAGGTAATACACTTACACTTGGAAATCTGACAAAATACTCTCCCTCAACCACCATAAATGAAGCTGAGCAGTAGTAGTTAGTAATGCACTTCTGAGGACTGTACCCATGAGCAAGTTTTGAAGGAATGATGCAGGTGGATGGGCAAAAAGTTGTAAGTGTATTTGCTATAGTGTATCCTGGGGCATTTTCAAATCTTGCTGATTTTAAAGGTGAGCATCAGTCTTCATAATAAAAACTTGCTGGGAGATTAACCTTAGAAGTAGTCCCAGTATGCTAAATTAGCATAGGTAGTGTTATTTTACCTAAACCAGTAAATAGACATTTTAATCTTTACTTTGAACTAATAAAGGGCCAATTCTAAAACATAACTTCAAAACAAATTAGAGTGCAGTGTCCAAGTTCTGACACTGCAAATGGCTGCCTCCTTTTTACTAAAAAGGCATTATCCCGTAGCGCTGTTTTGCTTCTTTCCTGTTGCTGTTTCCTTTTTCAAAATGCAGTAAGTGTAACGAGGCAGACCAGTTGTTCTTGATGGGATTCTTATTAGCATTTAGCATTTCAGAAGTCTCCTTTCCATTTATGGAGAACATAAACGCATTTCTAATTTACCTTGGGGATGTCTGTCTTAAACAAAAGCCCCATATGTGCAGCATTAATTAAATGCTTAACTAAAGCTTTTAGCTGTGCTTCTTCACATAGTAGCTCACATCTTAGACAAAGTTGACCCTCTTGTTTATATTGTACACCTGATGTGTGCTTCTTGAATAGATGGGAGCTTCTTTGTGAAAAACAGAGCAAAATATATCAAACATTTTATTAGCAAATTTTTACATTAGAGGTTTAAGGCATTTCAAGTCCTTCTGGTATAAGTAGAATATGGTCCAAGTAATTACTTCCATCAAGTGGTAATTTTGTTTTCCAAATCATTGAAGTGTCAGCTGGCTGCAAAGTCTTGCTGTTGGCCTCTCTAAAGGGTTGCATAAGGATCTGCTTTCTGCGAGTGCCAGGCTACTTTTAGTTTCTCCATACTTACATGCTGTACTGCAAACTTTTCAGTGTCCTGAGATTGTCTGTTAAAAGCGGCTGTGAGAGGTGTAGCAGGCTTATACAGTTCTCCCTAGGAGGACTTCGTCCTGCATTGTTAAGATGGAAGAAAAATTACTAGGCTGTTCCGAGTGTGAAGTTTTCCTGTTGTGTAGTAATAGTATGATTTCTTGACTGCCAATCAGGAGTTGTAGTATAAAGTGCAAACTATTCCCATAAAGTAGAGAAAATACAAACGTGATGATTGCAACTTTGCACTGTGTAGTAACCATGGAGAAGTTGTGTGGTTGGTATTTGTTCTATTCCTCTGTAGGGAACGGTGAATCGGATATTGTAGTCTTAGGATATAGAGTGACAGTGTCTCACTGAATGTTTCCTTTTTTAATGTCCTTACACGTTTTAATGTAAGAAAGACAGATACTGAACTTTCTAAAAATGTCTTTTCTTCATTGAAAGGTATTCTCTTTTTTATAACCACTTGAAGAACATTGAGGAAAATGAAGGCGGCCTTGATAAGTTTTCCAAGAGTTACAAAACCTTTGGAGTTAACCAATTTGCAGATGGTGGAATATATTGCAAAGAGTGGGCACCAGGAGCAGAAGCAGTGTTTCTCGCTGGTGACTTCAGTAAGTATTTTTAGGATCATTTCTTCTCTACTGCACTATAATTTGGATCAATATCCTCTTTTATTAAGGACAGTTTTGTAGCAGTGATGAAATACTGGTAGTGAAAATGCATGTCGTAGGTTAAACTTATAATATTTTATTTCACATCACAGTAGCCTAAGAATGTACGTTTGTATTGTATTGTTAGTATTATGCATATGTATTTTTATATATATATATTAACACCCACAAGGCAATTACTTGTATAAAGGGTCTAGCCTGATCACACTGCAACTTTAAGCTGTGTCTAAACTACTTGGGGTTCTTCTTGAAGCTCTGCAGTTAGGCTTCTGTAAAACCATATGCTGAGAAGGAGAAGTAACAGTGGAATGATTTGCTTTACCTGCTTTCTGCTGTTACTGATCTAACTGTGCTGTCCGAGGATCAAAGGCCTTTCAGAGATACCATTCATGAGAT
>NW_009941631.1:0-26671 GCF_000696875.1 Nestor notabilis | reverse complement strand
CCTGCTGAAAAATGGTAACCTATAATCAAACTAAAATATTTATGAAAGAGTACCTGGTGCTCTGTTTTGAGGGGAGGAGAGGAAGGATGTTGGCAAAACAGGAAGGTGGTAGGATTACGTGGAGGAATTTCACTGTTTACTCTGAGAACCAAGAAGATGATTCATTGAAGACAAAAATATAAATTTGGCCCTTCTTCTGGAAGGTTGACCTCACTGAAATAGTGTTCTGCAAATTCTTAAATGGAGATGACATGCATTGTTCTTACGTCCTGCAGTACTAATTTCACTCTCTTTTTGTTTGGGGTCATGGCGGGTCTAATTCTGTTTTTCCCTTTGAACTCTCTATCCCTTCTTTAGGATTAGGTATTAGTCCATCACGGTGCTAGGAATTTCATTGCTGGTTCTTACTGAACTGAAACTTCCTCTGTGAAATTATTTGGTTCATTTCAGAACTGTGCAGTGTTATTTATCCAACTTTTCTTTTGCAGAAATACTGGTCTGGTGCATGTTCAGTGTGTGTATTTTATATAACAAAAACTATGAATTGCTGATTTGAGGCAGTTAACCTTTTGATTAAGCAGAAGTAGTTAGGTGTTGAGTTTTCCTTCTTCCTCACCCCTGTTTGAGGAAACTATAGAAGAACAAACTCTGTATTTAAGGATATGCATGTGTAACTTTAAAATGATAAGACTCTTTACATATGCCATTAGTTGTAGTATCTGGTCGTGCTTTCTAAAGCATTGTAGTTAAGCATCTCTAATACATGCACAGTAATAAAGAAACAAATGGACTACCTTAGCAGTGTTTTTCAGACTCATGAATGTTATTTCCAATGCTTTATAGCAACCTGTTTTAGTACTGTTTTTCCATAGTCCCAAGATCAATACACTTATAAATGGAATAAGCAAAAGAAAATGTTTAAATATTCACATTATGCTTCATAAAATGCATAAAATCTATTTTAATTGTCAGGAAACTCTATTTTCTCTTTAAGAACTCAGTGGGAGGATCTGTGTCCACTATTCACTGTGATAATTTGAGTTTACAGACTACTATTTTTTAAATAATCTTGGGTTTGATGCAAAAGACTTAACATAAAAGTTAGTGCAGTACTGTTTTCAGCCGTGATCCTGTTTGATACAGATAACCTAGTGAATGATAGGGTAGCTTTTCTTGAAATACTCCCTGTCTTTTTATTGGACTAGACATGGATAAGATAGGTTATTGTAGCACTTGAATTTTAATATGGGAATCAGATATGTCCTCTGATTCCCAGCTGAATAATGAATCATGAGTGCAGTTCACCTACTGCTAATAAAAGTGATTTCAGCTGTCAATACTGACCACAAAACAGCTAGATGAGAATATTTTAATAATTCAACTTTATATGTGTAAACTACACAGAAAACTCTCGTCCTTACCCCTCACCTACTTGCTTCAACCCCACCCATTGCTCAGGGGGTTTATGTGATGAATGTAAGTCTTCAACAGTGTTGAGTAATTAGAATGCGTTTATTTAAATATGCATTTTAATAGATGGCCATTTAAAAAACAAAGTTTAAATTAATGTCTAGTATTTTAAAAATAACTTGCAAATTGACTTAGCAGGTTAGTGGACGAAGTACATGTATCATAGAATCATAGAACACCTTCCAGTCCCAGGTTGGAATAGACCTCAAGGATCATCTGGTCGAACCTTTCATGGCAAAGCAAGATTTGGCTGGATGAAAGGGTCTAGATTATAAATGTCCGACGTTGGGGAAACCACCGCTTCATTGGGGAGATTTTTCTAAGGGCTGATTGTTCTTGCTGTGAAAAATTTTCCTCTTGTGTCCAGTTGGAATCTCCACAGGATTAATTTGTACCCATTACCCCTTGTCATTTCCATATGGCTCCTTGTAAAAAGGGAGTCTTGGTCTTCTTTGTAGCCACCCTTTAAATATTGGAACATGGTGATAAGGTCTCCCTTAAGACTTCTTTTCTCAAGGCTGAACAACCCCAGTCCTCTAACCCCTTCCTTACATGGCAGGCTTCCCAGTCCTTCCTTTATGGCCCTTCTCCTGACCCACTCCAGCCTGTCCTCATCTTTTCTTGGGAGAGTGGGGGCCAAAACTGAAGACATTGTTTCAAGTGTGGCCTGACAAGTGCTGAGTAAAATATATATAGCCAGAATACAGTAGCTAAAAACTGGAATAATTTTCTAAACTCTTTCCTTTCAAATATTTCATGTAATACATCGTACGAAGTAGAAATTTAGGACTAATACGTAAGAGTGGTTGTATCTGGATGCTAATGAAATGTGGCAGTAAGAAGTTAAAAAAACCTAAAAAGTAGTTCTCTCTAATGCGGAAAACCTGTTTGTCCTGTATCATATTAATCAGTCATAGCAAAGTATTCATTCCTAAAGGGGAAGATAGAATACGTGGAAAGCCTAGAGGAATGGAAGATTGTCATTCAATTCAGATGAGCTTTAGTAATACTCTGACGAGAAATTCGGTTGCAAACTCCTAAGATTTATATTCAGGTTGCTACATATATGTTTAATTAAAACTGAATCCCTTTAACCTTTCTTTAAGTATTCAAGCAGGTTAAAGTCTGAAGCTAAATTTATGATTGTATTGTATTTAAATTGAATATCAGGATTTCTTTCGATAGGAATTTCTTCCATAAAACTTTTCATAAGGAGAACTGTAATTGAACCATGTGAGGGGAAGTTGGAAATTTTAAACAAAGAATCAAACATGGAACTTTAGTGACAGCAGCTCTTTAGGTTTTAAACTGAAATATGATGGTATGTAACGTAAAAATAGTCAATTCATGCTTTGTATTTTAGTTCTCTTATATGGAGATTCAATTTCCCAGTATTTTTGTACCTCATTCTGAGACACTTCTAATGAATGGCATAGCTCCTATTTATAGAATAATTCTTAGTATCACTGCATTCTGGAAAAAAGGTAGAATCTGGTACAAATCTGTATTTGTATTGGAGAATGAAAAACATAAATTCAAGAAAATCCAAATACTTTCAGAGTTCTTTGTATCTTATTTAAAACTCCATAATTGAAGAGAAGAAGGTATTGTATCTGTTGGTATTCTGGTACGATGCTTTACTCTATCTGAGAAGTATTAAACGAACATCCAAAATCATTAAGATTTGTCAATTAGTACTTTTAGCGCCTCAGTAAATCAAGCGTATGAGGCAATTAGTCAGCTGAATTTCTGCTACTAGAGGCAGTATTAACACTGTAGCTACCTTAAAATCTCTCAGTGATAACACACTGAATATTTTATTTGCATGCTGTCTTGCTGAGGAAATTGGTGTCTACTGGCAACTTACGGCTAATTTAAAATCAACTGTTTCAAAATAAGTTGCTGGAGTGTAACTCACAGAATTTGTTTGGGAATTAGAATACTCCAAATCGTATTTGGCTATGCAGAGACTCAGTAGGTTATCTGTAAACGATATGATAATTAAACCAAGAAAACCCCCAAACACACACACACACAAACACAAAACCCCCCAACAAACCCCAAACATTACTGGCTTTAAGACACTTGAACGAGTAAGTATGTGCATGCTAATTTTCAAGTCAGTATTTGATATAATACACTGTCATATTTGCAGTTTCTGTCCTTTAATTCCCTCTAGTTTTCTTTTCTCTGCCTTCCTTTCCCTCCTTCCTGGCTAACAGTAGATCTAAAATGTTGATCGCTCTGGAATGTCTGTTTGGTTTCTGCTTCCTGTTTCTTGCACTAGAGGGAAGGGCTTCATCTGAGGGTGGAAGGATGGTAGGCTGGTTGATTTTTGGGAGGAGGTTTATTTATTATTTAAGCTCTGACAGGCTTTCTTCACAGTGAAGAAAAGGGGATTTATGCCACCAGCCCTCATAATCTTGGTATCTGACAGCTGGCTGGAAACTTTTCATAGTAGGAACTCTCCCTCCCCCAGACTTGACTCAAACTTATACTAAAATGGGGTCTAGATACTAGTGGGATGTGATACTGAACTTCTTGCTACTTTCTTCAAAGCTTTGTACAGAGAAATATGCAGATTTCATGAGTAAAGTCAAACAGTACTATACTTCTGTGACTGCAGACTAGTGAAGGCAGTAGGCTGAAATGTAAGCTGCTGTTAATGTCCAGGGAGAAGTAATATGAGAAGTAATGACATTTATTTTGATGTCAGTGTTTGAGCTGGTTAGCCACTTTTTAAGCAGATTATTTTAATGACCTTGCTGTTGAGCTGTTGGCCATCAGGCAGTGTAGAAGGAGGAAGACATAATTGGCCACTACGCAGAATGGTTAGTGTCCCTAGGGAATCTCTCCATTTACGTACCAACCAAATGATACAAAGGTGTCTTGTGGGGTAGTGGGATTTTGATGCCTTTCCTCCTGTGTGAACTGCTGTTTGTCTGGTATCTGTTCCTCAAGGAAGCTATGTTAATTCTTGCTGGACTGTATTTTCTGAGCAGCTTTCAGTTGATCAGAAGTATGTGGAATGTAGAAATACAATTGCTCCAAGAGATGAGTTTCTTGCATTTGAGAATTCAACCTGCTTATGGAGGTGTTTCATTTTTGAAAAAGTAGTTGCTACATTTACACTGGAACATGTAAATGATTTGGTCAATATGCAAGGAGTACTTCTCCCCTCCTTTGCCCTGTGATGGTGTCTTTGTTCCCAAAAACCTATTCAGGCTGATTACTTGAACTTCTGCTGATGGTAATCTTCTCAGCCTTTTCCTGTTTGTAGCTGTTGGCAGAGTTTTGGAAGTCCCTATTCTCAAACTTGAGATTTATTTTTTTTTTTAATCTTTAAATTTTCACTTATGAATAGTCTGTTATTCAGTTTTTGGCTGGTTGGGGAGATTTTTTTTTTTCTGTTTTGGTTGGGTTTGTGGTTTTCGTTACTGTGTTTTCTTGTTGGTTTGGTTTTTTTCCTTCTTCTGAGGAGTTTTGGCTATATTTTGCCAAAAATCTGAAAACCAAGCAGTAAAACCAAAAGAAGCCTGAGCCACTTCCTCTTTGAAGTCAGCCTTCAGTTGAAGGCGGCTTCTTCACAGGAAGAAGATTGAAAGAGCTGGTAGTAATTCACATAAGGAGGGCTTGACTATCATAAACCCCAACAAGTTCCTTAAAGTAGTCTTCTTGCAACTCAGGATGTCCATTACTTTTTTCATCTTTCTTCTGTTTTCCCATTTTTCCCTGAATTTGTTTCAGACAGTTTAGCTGTTTGCAGTTTACATTCCCTGAAATGAAATAAATATAGTATCATAGAAAAGTTTGGATTGGAAGGGATCTTAAAGGCTCGTCTAGTTGCAACTCCCCTGCCATGGGCAGGGACACCTTCCACTACAGCAGGTTGCTTCACAAAGGTGAAGTAGAAATAATTTAATCATTGTGAAATTAAAATTGGAGAATGGTTTCCTAGTGAAAATCTTACTCATTTTATTGAAACTCTTCTGAGTGTGTATGGTGGTATCAGATACCGTTAAAGTATTTGTGCCTGTCATGACTGAAATCTATTCTGAAAAAGATGTGACAGTGTTAATAGCTTTGAATTGTAATTGGACATATTTTAAGATAAGTACACCTAGTGTTTTTTCTTGTATTGTAGATGGCTGGAATCCATTTTCTCATCCGTATAAGAAGATGGAATATGGGAAGTGGGAGTTACTCATTCCACCTGGCCAAGATGGTTGTCCTCCTGTGCCCCATGGATCAAGGCTAAAGGTGTTGGTTTTAGACTTATTCTGTCAAATTTTTGTAACCCTTCTTACTCTGTTGTCATTTTCCTTTTGAATAATTTGATCATCTTTTATTTGTTCTAAGAAGCAGAATCGGTTTATCTACTTGTGCAAATTAACCTCAGTGAGTGAAACCATTAACAACTAACTCTTCGTGACGCTTAAGAGCAGGCAGAAGTAACTGAAATATGGATGATATTTAAGGTCGCTTCGAACCCAAAGTATTCTATGATTTGTGTAAGAGTAGTAATGTATTTTCAGGGCTCCCATCAACTAAACTAACACACTATAAAAATCCTCATTTTTCTGCTGGAAATCAGCTTAGGTAAACAAGAAATTTGCTGAAACAAAGATAAGCATAATGCTCTGGAATTGCTTACTCGATGTGTGTGCTTATCTCTGTGCTTTTTGTTACGGCCTATGAAATCATCCCAGTAATAAATACGGGTGAAATTTAGGAATAATCGTTCAAGGATGAGAAAGCTGTATTACAGACCAGGAAAGAAAACAGTTGTCTGCAACTGAAAGACGGTGATTATGCAGTAATGTATGAGACTGCAGGGTGGTTACGTAATATTTTCCATGATTTTGAGGTGTAAATAGGTTAGATTTTTTGATTGTTGCTAAATTTACCTTTTATGTTGTATCTACAAAACAATTGAGCTCACCTACTGTAGGATATTCTGTGCTTAGTGTAGAGATAAGTGGTGTGAATGATGAGGAGTACTGATATTATCATAATAGCAAAGAGCAGATATTCTTAAACATGTTTGGAATAATTTAAGATTACTTTTTGTGTCTCTACCTATATAGTCACTGGTCATATATCCTAATTTTGAAGTACAGGTCTGATATTACCTTTTCGATTCACCATTTTCTTTGAAATATGAACTCCATAAAGCAAAGATTGCATTGTGCATAATTTGTTTAGTACGCAGAGGTTTTGGCTACTGATCGCTCTTGGTACTGACGCACTCGTAAGATCATTTGCTGTGGTTCTGTAGTTGCTCTGAATCTTCTGAAAAGCCATGAGTCTCCTGCTGGCAGAGCAGAATGTGAGTTTGGTTTCCTCTCTTTGACTTATATTTAGTATTTATTATTTTAGGCTCTTTCACCCTGCCACTTCTTAAAATGTGCTTTTACATGGTCAGTTTTAAACAAGGATGTATGTAGTTGTCACTGCCAGACAGACTTATGAAGCTGGACTGTTCTGTCTGCCTGCAAGAGATCTGCTTATTTATTTACTTATTTGTGTACATTCTTGTCTTTAAAAACAAACAAAAAAGTTCAAAGATTTAGAAACTTGATTCACAGGTACAATCATAATTGATGATTTCATCCATATGGAACTGCTCCCAAGCCCTTCTGTAACTGCTAATAAGCTTTCATGACACTTTGGTTTTGTTCCATGGTGCCTACACAACTGAATTTAACACATTGCAATGTTTAGTTTCAATGTATTTAGATGGTATAACTAACATGGTGGGAAGTCTCCAGTTTAAGGTAGATCTGAAATGGTTTATTTGTCACAAAAGCTGGGATGAAGTTGCAGTATTCCACGTGATGGGCATGTGCATTACCCTCATGCTATGGCTGATCTTTCTATCCTCTCTCATTCCACTAGAGGGTTCAGAAATGACTGCTCTTCTGTAAGTTTTCCTTGACTACATGGTTCTGTTAGTTCACAGATGTGCGTATTTTTGGGAACACAAGGATTTGTGTGGTAGAACATAGTTTTGCAGTTCTTAGTTCAGTAGAAGCTGAGAATATTGAGTTGACTGTAGATGGAAATTACTATGCAGATTGCAGAGCTAATGTTTACATACACAGAGACTGTTGTCTGTGAGCACTGGACGAGGCAACAAAAACTATTTCTTTTCAGTAGTGAAGGTAGTCCCCTTCTTGCTTTAATAAGGAATCATAGAGGAATAACAGGTTTTAAAGCTGCTTTTACCAGTATTATTCTTAAATATGTAAGTGGAAATAGTAAAGTTTAGATATTTATGCAGTGATTTGATTAATCTGCTGGGGGGAGAATGTCTCCTTCAGAAGGCCCTTATCTTTAGCTTCTGTCTCCACTGTTTTCATCTTCAGTTCTATGCAAGCGAATGCCAAGTTCTGAAATGGTGACAAGGGCATTCCTTTTAAATAAGTAATTTCTAAGCCAGAATGGGAAATGAATGGAGTGTAGCTGGTGACACTAATTTAGATCAGATCACAAAATATTTTTGTAGGAAAATAGATGAGGAGCAGAGGTCAAACATTTGCCTGTTTTCAACAGTAGTGGACTGTCTACTGCAGCTCTTCAGGCAGTCATCTCACAAGTAAATACAAACATTGAAGAAAGTGAGTAATTAAAAAACCTACTATAGATCTTCTGATACATTTCTGTGTGAAGGAATGGATGCTTATGATTCCCTTGTGGATTATGAGATCCATCTACAAAATGTTACCTGCTAGAAAAGGGTATTTTATTTTTCTCCCATGGACCAGTTGGGAACTTAGAGTGAGTTAAGTGAGCAAATACAGTTGCTGTTAAGGTTGTGTGGTGTTTGATTTTTTTCTTTTTTCTTCCTAAACTTCTGGCAGATGACATAAACTGAGTACAGATTAAAAAACAAACACTTAAAAAGAAAAAAAACCCCAAACCGAACTTTGTGCTTGTAATGAATTAAGTCGCTTTACGTCTGTTTCTTTATTGTAATGGGTGTAGTTATAAAGATGGCTTCTTTAAATGTTAGCATGCTTGTCATTCTAACAGTGATAGCAGTTGGGGGGTGGGTGTCCTTCTTTCTTGGTTGAAAATTACTGAAGTCTCTCTTTATTGTCAGAGTATTCTTAATTACCTTTCCACAGTATAGATCAAGCTTTTAGGAAAAATTAACATGGGTAGGCTTCTTTAGCAAGTCTTGTCATGTGCTGTCGTATGCATGCAGGAGTTTAATCAGTGTACCAATTTGTTCTTTTACTGTTTATTTAGAAATGAGTTTTACAACTGCTTAAAAATTCCTGCAAATTGAGTTTTCACGTGAGAAAATAACAGAAAATACAGTGATTTTCATTTGAAAAAAAAAATGCTGATTTTTGAAATCAGCATTCAAAACTGATGCTAATTTTGAAATAGCATCAGTGAAATTTAGGGGTGGAGACAGTGTGGCAAAATTGAGAACTTAGTATCTGCACTGGGGACTTGTTTAATATTCTTGATAGGAGTACCAGGGAACAATACAGAAAATGCAGAGTAATCATGGTTAGAAATACCTAAAAATACATTTTTGTATCCATGGGAGAGGGAAGTTAGTTGCGAAGAATATTATTCACACTTAATCCTTAGAGTTTTTACTACTCTATCCTATGCTTCGTAGTAGATCTGCATGCTCTGTTGTTAAGTTGCAAACCCTGAAAAAGAATCGGATATGGTGAGCAGGTGGGTTAATCAGTGTCAGTGAACCACTGTTAGTAAAATTCATCAGGTGTAATTACTGTCACTGATGAAGTAGATGGTGTCGCAGCTGACCCTACTGATCAGGAAGTCCAGCAGCATAGTATCAGACCGGCTTTGAGTTCAGGACTCATGTGTTTCAAGCAGTCTGCATTCAAAATGAGAAGGTGTTTTTTAATGAGAATGTGAAAACCTGGGAAACTTTAATAGGATAACAGGCTGGCAGTTAGGATCAGAGGTATAGAAGTGTTTCTGTGGCATGAGATGTAAATAGAATCATAGAATACCAAGTTGGAAGGGACCTCAAGGATCATCTGGTCCAGCCTTTCTTGGCAAAAGCCAGAGGCTAGCCAAGATGGCCCAGTACCCTGTCCACTGAATTTTAAGTGTCCAGTGTTGGGGAATCCACCACTTCACTGGGACATAATTGCAGTGACTGATTGTTCTCAATGTGAAGTAAGTCGCATGCAGTTAGACAGCTTTTATAAAGGGAGCCCCAGGTACCAGTAGCAGAGGAACAAAACTTGATTTCAGTGGGAACCTTCCTGAGGAAGTGTTCACTGGTTTCTTACATTAACAAATATAATCACTTCTAATATTTCTTGTCTTCACCTTAGCTGGGAGGTGGGCAATTTCCTTGCTCATAGTCTGTTAAGTTCCATGTCACTTAAATTTCATGTCTTAAATGGTGCATAGGCTGGACAAAAAATAAAAATCAGCAGGTCTGCTAAGTTGAACAGTGAATGAAACAAGTGTTCTGCACCATTGTGGTATGTAACCTATGTGCAAGAAGAGCAGATGTGGAATTCCTGGCATTTTGAACTTTAGGGAACAGGATTTAAGTCATCTGGCATATACATTTCTAGGTAACAGTGGTGCTGGATAGGAAGTTAAAGCACTAGTTAAATCTGTGGCAATACCCTTCGTGTTTCATTGCTTGATTGTAAGCCATGACCCTTCAGCAAGTTATGTAGACTAATCTGGGTTACAGATTAGGTTGGTAGTAGGAAGAATTGTTATTTTATTGGGAGGTAAATGGTCTCTTGACTTTGCCTGTTTGGATTTGTTAAACAATGTGCAGCTACTTGTGGATTCATAGGAGAGGTTGTAGCAGCGATGAAGCATTGTAATGCAGTGGACTGTTGCTCTTTGGAGACTTTTTTGCAGGCTGAGCTCAGCACTTCAAAATATTCCCGTTCAGTTATTTTGGCAGGCTTAGTTCTCTTGTGACTGCAAGATTGCACGATTCTTTGGTAGGAGGTTTTGCTATTTAAAGATACTTTCCTTTTAACTTATCTGTACAGACTACTTGTTTCAATTAATAGTCGGTGTGTGTTAAAGCAAAATGGGTGGGGGGGTTGGAGGAAAAGGGAGAGAGGTTTTAAAGAAGGGGTCTTGAAAAGGAATTTGAAGTCTTCAGAGTCCATATTAAGTATATATACATGGCTGTCTTTTTTAGGGGAATTGTTGTGTTTTGAAGATAGGGCTACTTACTAGGTAAAGCTTCTGTCACTCTTCAGTGTGACTTAGTGGTATGTACTTGCTAATTTTCAGCTGTATTGGTCTATAATGTTCAGAGAAGATTATAGGTCAAGGAGAAAGTGAAAGATAAGCTTTGGATTTATTCCACACCTTAGATATCCAAGTCTTGTCAGATGGTATCTGTACTGGCAACACGGCCAACAGCAGAACTGTCTGAGAAGGAATTCCCCGAGTCATTATTATAAAGCATTCAAGATGTGCTACTTTAGAACGTCACAAAGCAGTTAAGTTAGTGCGCCTAAGAAGGTGTGGAGAGGGTCAAGTGAGCTTATCCGTGGTGGATGACCTCAGGACAGAAGGAACACGTGATGATTCTCTTCACTTCTTTTATTGTACACCAGAGAGAGTGTGGTCTAGTATGTTAGGGACTCTTTAGTTGTTGAGCAGGGAGAGGACAGCAGAGGGGGCTGTGGGCTACCCCCATTATAAGAAGACATTATAAGGGAGTATGTTAGAGGAAGTGGAGGGTGTTGAGCATAACCAGCCTCATCCCCAAAAGACTTTTCACTGTCAGTTTGTAACAGCCATGAATGGGGACATCAAAAAGCAAGCACGCTATTCCACAGTCAGCCAACTGCAAGGTGCTCTATGCAGCTGTTGTCTTTTATACAAACACTTTATAGTTGAGGATAAGTAATACTTAATGCTTGGGTGCCCCTATTACATACTTCAGCAGGTTCTTTTCTACTTGACATGGCTTGAAACAACTCTAATAAGTTACACTTATTGTGTGTAATGTGCTTGATTATTATGGTTGCTTTTCAAAGCCTAAGCCTCTCAGTTACGTAATACATATATGAATACTTTTCTATTATGCTTACAGGTTTTTATAGTCTTTGAGCTACATCACTGTTGTTACTAACTTGATTCTGGTTCAGTCACAATGAGGGGAAAAAGTATTGAACTCTGTGTTTTAGAGATTCCAGTTTTCCTTTGACTTACTAATTTGATTTTTAAAACTTTGATCAAAATTTAGCTTCTAGACTGACAGAGAAATTTGAATGCTGTCCTGCAGCATAGATACATATGGTGGTTCCCTTTGGTAAAAATAAACTGGTTATCCCTCAATAATGCCACCTTTGTGCAGGTAACAGTTATAAAGCCCATTGTTACTTCCTTTAGAAATTAATGTACTTTTAGGGTAGATAATGATGGTTAAGTGAAATGTTATCTTAACCCTTGTGCCTGTTGAAACCTGCTAAGAATGTTTCTATGTGATATTGCTTTCATTTTTAACAACCCTCCTATGGTTTCCTGGATTTTAACAGTTTGATTTTACTATTGTATTTTTATCTCTATCTACATAGGTATTTTTATAATACTAGGCTACTATCTCTGTTTTCTGGTTTGGTTTTTTTTCATATTCAAATAGATATAATGGATAATATAGTATTTTCTGTATTTTTATTTGTATTTTCTAATTTGCTAGTTTTCAACGAGAAGCATGGCAATGGAAAAAAGAGCAGGTTTCCTTTTTAATCTGATAAACTAACTAAGCACATTCTTAAATTCTTCACTCCAATTGAAAATGCGTAATTCACAAATGGAGCAATGTCTCCCCCTTTTGGAAGATGAAGGCATGACTTCATGCCTTTTGCTGCTTTTATATCTTGATAATTGTTTCTTCCTAGTTTATTTTCTTTTCCTAGATTTTTTTTTTCCCTAGAGGAGAAGGGAAGGGGAAAGAAGGTGGAATTCTGAACAAATATTAAATATCCCTAATAAGTTTAGAGTCTAAAAGCTGATGTTGTGGTATATTTGCAGATAAATAATCTGCACAGTAAATAGACCACTCTCCCAATGGCTTTTGAAGCACACAGATTCCTCCCTTTGTTAAACATACAAACCACATGAGAAGTATTACTATGTGTCCAATAACTCAGGAGTATTTTTTCAATATATGATTTAAATGCTTGTCCCTGTAATAGATTTTTTTTTTTATATATTTTTTTTTTTTGCCAGAAATTTGCTCGTAAGAAAAAACCAACCAAACTATACAGCTTTGTCTCGGCTGACTTAATTTTGTCAGTAATCTTAATCTGTTGGGGAAAAAAAAGTTGGAGAAAGGGAGGCTTGGCATAATGTGACTAGAGTGTTCTATTGCTTTTTCTTTCCAGTTAACCGGTTTGCAATTTAGGAAGGAGAACAGCCTGGCAGAAGCAACACACTGTCCATTCTTTCAGAAACTTCTTTTCAAGGTTTATACTCAATTAACTTGTTAGGAAATAAGAGCAGTGACTGTAAGCACCTTAACAGATACGCTTGATTTCTTCTGGGTGTTTTGGAGCGGTGCTAATAGAGCATGGTAAAGTTTTTCAGTGGAAGGTATGTACTGGAGAGATGACGTGTTTTCCATGCTTCCCCCTGCACTGATTTGGGTGGAGGGCTCTTCCTTCTGGCTAGAGGAAGCTGAAATTTTGAACAACTTCTGATCCCTTGTCCTCCTTGCTGCCTCTCCTGAGCTTTGTAAGGCAGGCCTGTGCAGTAGCAAGTGGAGTAAGGCACTAGTGAAGAAGCAATGTTTGCTTCTTCATTCTTTACCTTCTATTTCTGAGGCTATTAGAGAGGGAAGTGTTTTGTCCGGTCTCTAAAAAACTCTGTCAGGTTGAATGAGACCATTCCAAAATAAAGCTCTTGATTTGGGATAGAACAGCCCTGGTTTTGTCAGGCTTTTTTATTTTCATATAAATCTTCTTTAAAGCAGATTGTACCAGGCAAAGAAGTCTGAATTCTGGCCCTGGGTTCTGCAGCAGGTTGCAGTACCTTACTGGAAAGCGTTCTGCCATAATCCCATGTATTAAAAACATTGCCTCTAGACTCCAGTGCTTCTCTCACAAACCAGTATGACCTGTAGGAAGAGAATCGTAATAGTTGCCCTGTGGTTTCCTCTGTGTTAGTGGGGAAGACAGGGGTGGTGTGATTTTATTTACTTTTATGATTGGGCTCCATTTAGGTCATCTCTGGCAAAAGATCATCGGAACTGTGTGTTGTATCCTGGATGCTAAACTCAGAATTAGATACGCTTTGTGGCAGAAAAGTACACAGCTGAGGTGTACAGGAGGAAAGGTATTTCAGCTGATAGTAAAACTTCAGTTCTGTTTCTGTAGCAACTTGGGGTTGAGAAAAGGATGAACCATTTCAGAAAAAAGAAATGTGATCTTACAGCAGGGTTGTGTTGGTGACTTGAATGCAGGAACTGTCTTTGAAACTGAACTGCATTTAGGAAATAAAATCTGAGATCAGGTTTTCTTACAGCAGCAATGTGCCCTAAGTATAAAGCTTTGGACAGATTAATTGGTTCAGCTCCTTTTGTATTCTTGTACATTTGTAGTGCTTTCTCTGGGTTACCCTATATTTGCAAAAGTAAAAATGTAAACTTTTCTTTCTCTACAGTGTATATCTCAAGGTACCAGCAGTTGTTTGCGTTCCCTATAAACTCTTACAGCAACTGATGGAGGGAAACACACTGATGTTTAATTTCTGATAAATTTCATGTAGTGGAAAAAACCTGATTTCATTATTACAACATCTAACATAAACTTCCTGGAGTTGTTAAGACCTACTCCCGACATGCTGTTAGGTTTTGGGTTAACCTCTACTTTCAAATCAGGGGCATGTTACTGAGATAAGGTGGTGTTTCCACCTGTGTTATTGTGGCTTTTATATTTGGATAATCGTGTCTCAGAAATGAATAAATACGAAGCTAATGAAATACTATAAATTGTAAAATATTTCAATAATAGCTTATTGCCCTTATAGAAATAACAAGTCACTGACATTTCCATGTTTTTATTAAAGCTAGTCCACTCTCTCATTATGTTAGCTATTGTTGGGTTTGATGGCCCATTTAATTTCATCATTGTATTAAAAGCCACATATACCAACAATCATTCCAAGTGCTTTGAAACTATTAAAGTAATGAAATAATAATACAGTGTTTCAGAGCAGTTTATTGGCTTGCTTGTATTCGTCAGCTATCTAGTTATCACCTCCTTGGTTTCCTCTCCCCAACCTGAGTATAAATGACAAACCACTATATGACAAATGTCCTGAACTGCAAAAATATCAGTCTTAAATCTTTTATTCCTAAAAAAAAAAAAAAGGCTGGCAGATGCTAGTTTTAAATGAAAATAAATATTAAAAAATAGGAACTATCAAGGCAGCATGGCTTCTTTCTGTAATTCTAATCTGTGACCCTGTGTCATCATCATCAGTGGAAACAGAGCAGACAACTTACAGGAACACATCAGAAGTGAATTCGGTGCTCATGTGTGGAATTAAAGTTTGCTTTAGATGCAGGAACTGAAAGCTAAAGGAGTGGATGGTGGGCAGAGAAACTG
Source organism: Nestor notabilis (assembly GCF_000696875.1). NCBI lineage: Eukaryota > Metazoa > Chordata > Aves > Psittaciformes > Psittacidae > Nestor > Nestor notabilis. Next base: position 11,603 of record NW_009941631.1, on the reverse strand, counting down.
TCTGATCTTATACGTAACTGTCATTTGAATTCTTCTTTCACACTGTTCTAAAGATCTGTGTATGTCTGCACTAGATGATGAGGTAGCCAAATGCAAGTGATGGGAAGAGGAGATGAAGGTAGGCAGACACAAAAAGAAAGGGGATATTCATAAACACATGAATTTCAACTGTGATATTTTGTAGCCTGTTACTGCTCAGTTTCATCTGTCATAACAACAGCACAACCATCTTAAGCTCCAGTTTACAGATGGCTTTACACTTTATCTAAATTTGTATTCATGACTAAACTTTTACAGTTGTTAGACCTGCAAAACTTTCAGACTTTTTACTGTTATCTATAACTTAATGTGTGGTGTCTGTTCATAAAAGGCCAAGAAAATTCACTGAGTCAGAGTAGGTTGGAAGTTGCATGAATAAAAGTCCCAAGTTTTCCTTTAAATGCCCTGAGACATCTAGAAGGGGTTGGCAGGTGTGCTCTAGGTGGTATGGAACACCCATGCTGGTTTGGAAAGGCAGAACAGTGGGATACTCAAGAGCCTCAGTGTTAATGTAAACAAATCCTGCATGACTTAACTTTGAATTCTCCCATGACTTGTGTTAGAAGTTTCCAAATGTCCAATGGCTAAGTGGTGTGTTTTAACCTCAGCTGGCAAGTAAGTACTGCAGAGCTGCTCACTGCAAGGTCTCTTCATCTTTTTGTGTCGCTTTGTTTTTATGTCCTCCTAAATTTGGGCAGTATAAATATAACTCTTGATACATAGTTTATTAACTTAGCTTTGACCATTTCTCAACAGTTTAAACACACAAACGGAGGAGGATGATGTATTATTTTGCCTAGGAAACTTGGACTTTCTTTCTCTCCCTGCACTTACCCTCTTGTGGTGTTTTCTGATTACTTCTCCTCCCTGACAGTTTTGTGTAACTTCTGTTTGTAAGCATTTTAAAGATGGCTTAGGTCACAAAGCTGAAGAAAGCCAAGGGTAAGCCATAATGTGGGTACATAGCTGTAGTATTAAAACATTGACAAACAAGTGTTGTGTGTATTAAATGCCTACTGCAGAATTTCTACATACTATGCCCAGTCGTTTACTACATGTTACGACTAAGTTTAACTATGATTTTTTTCTAGCAACCATATTCTCTATGTTCTTAAAAGCCAATATTATGTATTCTCTACATTCTTAGAAGCCAGCAAAAGTCGAAAAAACTCCCCTGATAATAGAGTCAGATTGTGACTGTTTTCACATAGGATTTTCTTTAAAGCTTAATTAAGTGTAGAACAAACCAGTTAGCTGTGGCTAGAGGCTAAACTTCTGCCAGTTTGTTTGGTCCACTTGACAAATGCATTTCATGCTCTAACAGGACATGTTTTTAAAGCTTTATTTAATGGGGGCTGTAATGCTTATATCAAATGGTATCACGTGCCTTGTATATGTTAAGGAAAGAATGGGGACTTACCTTTTAAAAACTAAGTAGGTAAATCCCAAGGCCCATTTGAAGAAGCCTATTTAATAAACATCATGATTTTATATACGTTCTTTAGAGAAGATTAAGTAGAAAAATGTTAACTCTGCTATAAAATGTTAATGATCTAAGTGGTCTTAGTCTGTGCATCGTAACTTTTAAGAATTTGAAATGAGTGGAGAAAAAGTCAAATTTGGCACAAAAGTACAGTATCTGCTAGATAGACTCATAGATACTTTGTCAGAAGGGTTCTGTAATGACTATACTGAGTATTCTTTATGCATATATAACCTCTAGCAGCAGGTGCACAGTACACATTGCAGCTACTTTTTATATCTGAACACTTCAGAGAATGGACCACAAGTAACAGTTTGGGGTTAATGGAGCAAGAGTTGTTTACCTTTTTGTTTCAGTTTTAGGTTTGTGCTTTATATTATTACTGCTTTTATTACAGCTTTCATTTATTTGCAATTACTTCAGGAAATGTCAAAGCGAAGATAAGAATGAAAGCTCTTGGACTGCTTCCATTAGTTATTTTTGTCAGCTGTGCGCTGAATTGCTATTTTTTGGGGGTGCCATTCAAGTTTTAGCAGGTTTTCTTCTTTTCTTGCTCATACCTCAGCTAAGCATGATGGCGTGGGAGTTCTGTTTCAAGAAACTTTAGAAAATACTATCTGAAGTCTTCCTGCTTGAAACTTACCTTTCTACAATATCAGGAGAGAGAAATAAGTTGATTGAGTATAGAGCTTGATAATAAGGAAAGATTTCAGTAAATGGAATTCACATAAAATTAGGAAAAGGTTTTAGCAAGCATAAGAAATGCGAATTGAAATTGTGAGGGATCACTTAATAGAGGTCTTAAGGGAACTGTGTTAATTATGCTCGTGTAAACCGGAGAAGAACAGGTTCCAACTTCACCAGCTTTAGTGTCATAATGATAGCTTTACTGGGTTAATTGTGTTCTTGACTAAGCTTTCCCTGTGCACAGTTCATGATGTTGAAAGATGACAGCAACATATGAGGAAGAATTGAGGTTTCTACTATTGTGGTGAGGTTCATCCAGATACAACCGTGGCTGGATGTATTTGGAAAATATTCCTTGTGAAGCCCTATACTGTGAAGAAGGCAATAAATAGATTTTCTGCATACTTGTTTAAAATAAGTGCTTCCCCCATTATTTTTTTTAGAGGTTTTCTGACATTTGCAGGGTTAAGTTGCATGACTTCTGTTGTTGGATAAATTTTCTTTAGAACATGGGAGGCTTCATGTATTCTGGCATGATAAAAATGGAAGTTGAATTTCACAATAAATATTGGAAACCAAAACCGGTGAATTTTAAAAAAGAGCAGACTTACATCTGTTAAGCCTAAGTGTGTAAACCCAACACTTGCAGAAAGTGGTAGATTAGCATCACCTCTTTATGGCTCTACACTGTTAATATCATAATACATGACAAATACATCTATGCCTCTGCTTCTTAGAAGTTTTAGTTGTAGCTATTAGAATTCTGGCTGTGAAAGTTGGTGGTAACTTCTACAAGTTTCTGTAAAATTCTCTCAGTTCCTGAGAAGTATAGCCAATAAACCTGACCTTGTAGGGGCTTTTATTCAAAGCAAAACTAGTACTTAAACAAAACTGGTAAATCAAGTGCAAGGATGCCTGAGAAACAAAGGAAAATAGGGTCAATGTGAGTTGAGTGACTATGGAACAACAAGTTCTTGTGTGATATCAGAAGGATAGGATACAGAGATATGGTTGGTTAATGTGCAGCAGAACTGTAGAACTGCGGTTTAAAAAACCAAAATAACTGGTTGCTAATTTCAGTGTGTTTTTAATCTGTCTTTCTTAAATGTTTTTCATTTCTTAATGGATTAAAGAGCATACATGACAGCTTTTAGGATTTCATAATAAATACGCTTTTCCTTTCCTCCCCTCCACTGTCATCTTTGGATTAAACCAGTACTACATCTAATTGAATAATGTTCTGGATTAAGATTAACTACCTTGTATTTCTTAAAAATGTATATACACTCATAAGCTTGTGCAGTATAAATTACGCTAGAATGTTAGGAAAAAAAGGAATGCTGACATGAGTAGCTAGGTATGGCTATGATACACAGTAATTACCTTATTTCTGTGATGGGTAAATTGGGGCAAATTAATAGAACAAGCAATAGCATTATCAGAAGTGTGATATCAAAAAGAGAAGATAATATTTATTATTTTAAGAGTAACTTGCAAATTGTAAATGTTGTCAGCCAGGAGGATCTTCATAATGTTCATGTGATTTGCAGAAATACCCTTTTGGCCAGCTTTGTTAGCACAGTTAATAGAACACATTTTCCATGCAGTCATACAGCGTTTCAAATAATTTTCTCAGCTTTTACTAATTAGGTGGTCTGTATTTGTTTTATATATTCTTATTCCTTCTTATATTATAACTAGTTTTGAGCTGTTAGAGTTACAATAGTAGGTACGGAGGGACACAGCAATCATACTTCCTTGCTTTATCAACTTTCATTAACCTGCTGCATATTTTTATCTTGTATTGTGTGGTTGGGTTAAGGATACAGATAATGAATCAAAATAATGAAAAACACTTGCCAAAGATGAAAAGGCAATTTGTTGATAATTGTCTCTTTCTAGAATACTTGTTAGGAACTGTGAGCAAAGAAAAGTCACCTTGTTAATAAAAAAGGAGGGGGGAAGAAAACCCCCCCTTTTCATGTGAAGCTATTCATATATGTATATATTTCTCTTCCTCCAACAATCAAGCTTGAAAAACAACCATAAATTTCTTAACAAAAGCAGATTGAAGAATTTCAGGGCTTGACTTGCTTGTACATTTCTTGTGTTTAAATTTGCTAACCTTCTGTGATTTATGTTAGTGGCAGTCAAAATACTGAGCAGAACCAGTGTGGTGCAGAGATGCAGCAGGGGGAGTTAAGTGACATGGATCAGGATTTGTCCTGCATTTCAACAAGAAAGGCCTGAAGACTATTGGCTTCATACAATTACTGCATCAATTATAATAGGAGGAATACATATAGTGAGTAATTCACCTTCAAATGCTGGGCAACCTGCATTAGCGTGGCATCAGGCAGTGCCCCTAGTAGATTTTCCCCTGGTGTGCTCATGTGAACACAACATGTTCACATGAGAATTTCTTGCTGGAGTTTAAGGCAAAGGCAAGGTCATGTGGGTGGTGTAGCTGCCGATACCAAGGGAGAGCTGCTGCCAGGTCCCTCTGTTCTGGTTGAGGTTGTCCTGCACCCAAGGGATGTGTGCAGTGCAGCATGGACCTGTTGTCACTAGCTTCTAAATGTGCAGTGTTCTCACAGTCAGCAACACCACCTTTTCCACCCCTTGATTCTCAGCCCTTTCCCAAGTTACAGATTGCGTTAATTACTCAATAGAGCAGAAATGGTTGGTCAGGATCACCAACCACTCAAATACAATGTCTTCTTCAAGGTCACCATACAACATTAATCTAGAAATTGTTTCAATTTTGCTCTTATGTAAAATTACAATACTCCAAAAGAGCTCCTAGGTTTGTTGCGTTTGCTCACTCTTTCTGGTGAAGTGAAGTTTTATGAGCTTTTTGAAGGAATTGAAAGGATGGTCTTGGTTAATCTCTCACTATGAAACAGAGGAAACCAAATATAGGAAGTAGAACAGCTAACAGTGTTTTGTCATTAGAACAATGAAGGCATCCAGAGAAACAGAAAGGCAGCAGAAGAAACCCAGCATTTTAAATTTTACTCTCTTCCCTCTTCTTGACCTGAAAAGTGTCCTGCGCTTTTCGTGTTGGTCTGCAGTTCTGGTTGATACAATACTGGTCAGGACTCAGAAAAGAAGAGGGAATTAAGATATTCTTTGCCAAGTAAACAAATCACAGTTCTTATCTTGATGGCATTATACTGTCTATATGGCACTATACGTCGATTAAAATTTATAAGAACTTGGCAGGGAAATAGCAATGACTGCGTAAATTAGGGAACCCGAGAGTAATCCATTTGGGAAGGCTCTTTCTCCCATTATTTATGTAAAGCTTATATATATATCCTCACTTTTAATCTCATGCTCATGAACATCATTCCTGTGTCTGATATGCCTGGTTTGCTATCCCTTTGCAAATAATCTCTGTGAACAGCATCATTCTTTCTTGACTTGACTTGCATTGTGTATTTGTGTGTTCTTTAAATCAAATTTCTCTGTGATGTACTTTTTCATTCTCCGCTATGGTTTAAAAAGGAGGTTTTATATGAATTATATGTGACTGCCTGCATATGTTTGGGTTATTCTATAGGTGGTGATTCGTGCTCAGAATGGCGAACTCCTCTACCGTATTTCACCTTGGGCAAGATACGTAATCCGTGATGAAGACAAAGTGAATTATGATTGGGTACATTGGAATCCACCACAGTCTTATATAGTAAGGCTTAAGTGTTATTTTCAAAAGGTGTATAAAACAGTGTATCGTGTCATTTTCGTATCCCTGCCTGGAATAAAGAAGAACTGTTCCGTAAAAAGAAGGTGGCAAACTAATTAAAATAGCTACCTGATAGGGGAATAGTTTTTATTCATGCCTCTGACAGAAAGAAGTTACTTTAGTGAAGGATGTTTTTGAGCTACTCTTTCAGTCTCCCATAGAGTATATAAGAAAAATAGTTACCCATTGAAGTGGTATTATAAACTTAGCTTTCCATATGCTAGGCAAGCTCAATAAGTATTCCAAGACTAGGTGGCCCTTCCTGGTCCGGAGGAGAGCAGGGAACTACTAGAACTGGGCTTGAGTCAGTTGCAAATACAAAGTTTAGCACTGCAATAATAAGCCAATGCTGTATGAAGTCAGAAAAAGCTTTTAAAAGTAAGGCGCTCATGTTCCAGTCAAATCCTAGTTTCTTCTTATCGGGAAAATCCATTTATTGATTTTAAAACCGTTTTAATTCTCATGGACTGCTATAAAGCTGGAACTTTTCACATGATATATGAAAAATAACCTAGGAGAACATTCAGAAAATTCAGACTGCCTACTTTTTTGGTGTTTTCACTAAAACATGGTATGCAGTGCTCTGTATTAGAGGCACTTCACAATTTGAGGTAGGTGCTAAAATTTAACTCAAAATGGGAGGTTACAGCATCTGCTTGACGAAGGGTAACTCACATCTCTTAAAAATCGTAAGTGCTGTAACTTTCTTATTTAAGCATGTTGTTTAATGGCCCACCCTGTATCTATGATGCTCTATGACACCTAGATCCTCTATAACAGGAGAAATGGGGAGCTAATGCAAAATGCAGTGATCTGTAATGGTGTAGAGTAAAAAGGAGGCAAGGACATTTTCAAAAATGCCTTACTGAGATAAGTCAGGAGGAAAAAAGTAAGTCTCTGTATGAACAGGAGAGGTGCCCAGTTGAAGTAAACTACAGGGAACAAACCTCTACCAGAACTTCTTGTTCTTCACATTATCCTTTTAGTTTCTGTTCATGTATGTGTGTGTTTTTACTGATTTTGTTCTAACTTTTCAAAAACAAGTGTAAGCTCTCCTTCAGGTGTAAGGAGGGGGTTTTGTGATGAACTTCAATGGCCTTTGTATTCTTTAAATATTTTCACCCATCTAGAAATATTGTGTACTTGCCTACAGACTTTGGATATGGTTTGGTTTGGTTTTTTTTTTATCCCAAGTAATTGGAACATAGATGCTTTTGTGCTGTGGAACTGTGTTCTTTAGGGCTGAAATATTTATAAATTTTATTTGGAGAAGGCAGGTATGCTTAAAAAATAACCTGTCTTCCTTTTGGTGACTTTTCTTTTCAAAAAAGCTTCATAGTTATTCAGAAGAACTTCTTAGTACAATGGATGCTCTAAGTTTGTACACTTCAGTGTAATTTAAAAAGGGTAGAAAAAAGTGTTGAGTCATGGTTGTCCAGTTTCTTCTTCATGAAGAATGCTAATTTGAATTAGACAGTTACTTTAACAGTTGAGAATGCTTAATTATTTCTGTAATGTTTGTGCTCTTAGAGGAAAAAGAAAACAAACCTAAAACTGTTTTTCATCTTGTGCAAATTATGATTGTGACAACACTTCCAAGCTGTTCCTAACAACAACTGGTGGTTGTTTTGTGTTTTTTTTTGCCTTATAGCATAAGCATCCTTCCCCTAAGAGATTAAAAAGCCTAAGAATCTATGAATCTCATGTGGGGATTGCTTCCCCAGAAGGGAAAGTAGCTTCTTATAAAAATTTCACATACAATGTGCTACCTAGAATAAAGGATCTCGGTAAGTAATAACGGACAAATTGCTAAGATTAACTTTTCATGTGCTTTTTATTTTTATCGGAAAATGTATTTGTCAAATGTCTATAGGTTTTTTGCATTTTCAGGTTACATGTACTATACAAATAGATTTTTAGGGCAGCAAAAACTAAAAGCAAGTGATATATCCATTCCACAGGTTTTTAAGTAAACTGTGATTGCAAAAGGCTTGGTAAATAGCGCAGGGCAGTTTGCTTTCGGCATGGTTTGCTTTCAGCTTGAAAGAGGACCCACTTTTGTGAGATAGTCTTCAGAAAATCCTGTGTTCTTAATCAGTTCTAGTAGTGTAAGTCTTGATTCTAAGGGAAGACAAAGAACTATTTGGATGGAAAGGACTGTCGTTTCTATTTGCTGGAATAAGCATGCTGAATTTCTTATCCCTGAACAGCTGCTATGAAGCATCAGAGCATGGAAACTTTAAATGTGACAGACCCTCTTTTGTAAAAGAACTTCCAGTATATTGGAGGGGATGTGTGAAACAGCTGGGATAATTATGTCAGGAAGCACAGGAAAGCTGTTTACCTCAATTTATAGTTGAAGATTATGTTTTTTCCAGTGGTGTTTTTGCACTCTTTCTATAATGGACAATATTGGAACTTGCTGCTTTTTACTGCCCTCTGATGAAATGTTTTGATACACTCAACTGTAAAATAATGGTAACATCCATAGCCGAGACCTCTGTGAATGGTAGTTGTGCTTTTGTGTAGAATTACTTACTTATTTATCAGAGCGCCTGAAGAAGTCATACCTTTTCCTTGTAGATTTACATGTTGAGTCAGTGTTTCACAAAATGTGGTTTTCCCTTTCAATAAAGTTGAGCTTGCAGGTGGGAGGTACTTTGCACGTCTGGAGGCCCTTAACAAAAAGTAGATCTGGATTCCATGTTACGTATCTGTGACTTCCCTTATTGCCCAAGAATTTCAGTGGTTCCAGGAGGTTAATAGGTCTGATGGAAGTATGAAAGCTTTCTGCTTTACTGGCAGATTTTTCTCTGGGAAGGAGAAAGGATATGAAAGGCTGATATGCCACAAAAATTAAAGCAATCTAAAATTTAGGGAGGGTGTATAAAGATGATAGATAATGTTAATTCTTACTTACATTAAGTAAACACTAGGTTGGGGTGTTTTATGTATTTTTAAGATTCTGTTTTGGAATGTCTTACTTGTTAGTTCAAGCTTAAAGACATCAGTATTTAAAGATATTAATAGTTGGTAGAAATATGTGCATGACAAATAGCAAAATAAATAGCAAGCAAATCAAATGAGATTAATTTGATGCTATGCTGCTGTTTATTTATAAAAACGCTGTAAATAACAATAAGTGCAATGAGCCTGAATTATAAAACAGCAGTGAATCTGACGAATTGCTGAACTCCTGCCAACTGTCTTCTAAGAATAACTCTTGTAGCGATGAAATTTAATACCAAACCCAATAACAATAAAAAAGAAACCAGGATCTTATCTAAACTAAAGAATGAAGATTTTGGTTAAACTGAAAAAGAGGAGTGGTGGTGATGGAGTTTCAACAGGCTGTAGATTAAACCTGAAGGCTATCTTTCGCTGATAGTCCTTGCTTGCTAGCTCTCTGGGGCACTTACCCACTGATATTAAAGATAGCTTTAGTTAACGTGTGTGACAATTACTGTGCCTTCACCGTTAGCATGCTGGTTTCGCTTTAGATTTTGCTCTCTTAATACTGCACTGAACTCCTAGGTGATACATGAGGCAGCGTGTCCCTGACCCTCCTGTAGTAACTTGGTTCTTTGGTAAAATCAGAACAAAAACACATGACTTTTTTGTTTTGTGTTTTCTGAAAGTCTTTTGTAGAGGAGGAATATAATCATTAAAGTTGGAAAAAAAGGTGTTTCTGAAGTGGTGACAGAAGATTCCATACGGCATAAGATATAGCATATGTAGCTGGTGACTACCCCCACATCTCCTCACTGCAAGCGTCAAAAGTAAAATAGAGGTTCAGGACATACAGATGGGCATAGTTAAAATTCTGAGGTTATATTAAGATTATATATGAGTATCACTTACTGCTTTCTAAATCTGAGAGATTCGGTACACCTAGCTATATGTAGATCATTTGACAAATCGACTGTTCCATTTGTATTGGAAGATCATGTAGGTATAAACTACTAGGTAGAATTTCTTCTTGAAAGAGACCAAGTTGTTAATCATTAGAGTTGGAAGCAGCTAAAATGAGAGAAGACTTGAATGGATGTGTTACAGGTGTTGAATCCTCTTTTAACTATCCCTAAGGCAGGCTTTTGTTTTATTCTATTTCTATAGGATATAACTGTGTCCAGCTGATGGCTATTATGGAACATGCATACTATGCCAGTTTTGGTTATCAGGTCACAAGCTTCTTTGCAGCATCAAGGTAAGCTTAAGTACTTCAGCATCTTCTCTGCTCTTTAACTTCACATCATTACTCCTTACATCCATCGAAATCAGTATGCTTGTATGTGTGTGTTTGCAAGTAAATATTTAATGGAAAGAGAAAGTAATGACTGAGGTATTTGCTCTAGCTTCCTCTTAAATCTGAAATCTATTTGACATAGTGATCAGCTGTTCTGTGAAACACTTCGTATAGGATACAAACAAAAAGGAAGTAAGTTCAACTATCCTAGCATATTCCAGTTAATCCACCTTCGGCAGTCTTTATGCTTGGATTTTGTGTTGCAGTATTCTTGGCAGTAACAAACATGATGTGTAAGTCACTCTTTATGATAAAACAGAACTGTACACTACTTGTTCATAATAAACGTCATTAAAATCATGGCTTTGCGTGTTCTGTGGGAACAGCAGCAGACTGTTCTTAGGTTTGAGGCCTAGAGTGAAAATGTATTCAGGTAATTGTGAAGAAAATTATTCTTGTCCCTTAAGAAATAAGGAAGTGTCCAATATTAAATAGAAGCCTTAACTTTTATCAGTTGTCTTTTGTACTGGATTTGGTGTATTAACAGATGAAAAAGGAAGAATAAAACCTTGAAACTCTTTCCGCAAACCATTGTGTGCATTCATGCTGTAATTTCTATAACTAAAAATTGTTTATTTGTCAGGTTTCAATAACTATTACTTAAGAGACTGAAAAAATAACCTGCATGCTACTGGAAACTAGGTGGTGAAGAACTGCTCACTTAGATGCAATTTATGAGTAATGTTCAGTATTGCCAGCTTAAGTTCAGGTTTTACCACTCATAACACAATGCATTTTCATGTTGGTAGCCGTTACGGAACTCCAGATGACCTGAAAGAAATGATCGACGTTGCTCACTCAATGGGCATCACTGTTCTGCTCGATGTAGTGCACAGCCATGCATCCAAAAACTCTGAAGATGGTCTCAACAAATTTGATGGTACAGATTCTTGTTTCTTCCATTCTGGTCCTAAAGGAACTCATCAGCTCTGGGACAGCAGGCTCTTTGACTATGCAAAGTAAGTATAAAATGTCACTTCAGGTGTGCTAGTTATTACTGTTTCTTGCCAATTCTATTAAAACTACACTGTTTGCCAAATTGGAGAACTTATTTGGCTTGTTCAGTAGTTTGGATATGCTAACTTTGCTAAATACTTAAAACCTAAGACAAAATAATATTATTTAGGGTTTTTCTTTTTAATGGCTACATATGTACATGTTATATACCAGGTGCATTGTATGTATTCTATAATCATGTCGTGTAGTTACACTTTATATTAACTTTTGTTTTTAAGGAGGTTCAATATTTTATGCACAGATGTATATTAAATATTTATATAGGAACATTTTATATTTAATGATATATTATAAATGGATTTGCATTGTCATGTATTTTTATA
>NW_009941630.1:68638-71979 GCF_000696875.1 Nestor notabilis | reverse complement strand
AGGACAGGAACGGGCAGCTTTAGCTCGTTGAGAGAGACAGATTTAATTACATTTTTTCCCGGCTACACGGGATAATTCACGCTGGACGTTTTCCATGCTTATTTTTTATTAATAGCCGTCCTCGAGATAGATCAGATTATGAGAATTAACCCATAAAATCCAAGTATCTGTACAAATAGTCTATTTTATGTAAGTAAACTATGATACTTGCTGCTGTGGAAATTCAGCACTTATGTCATGTTGCACCTTCTACGATTATTTTGGGGAGTTCTTAATATAAACTGGATGCAATGTGAAAGCTGTACTGACAGTTTCATCTTGTGAATTGCAGATCCAACTCCAAAACAGTGTTGGCGTTCCTCAGACCTTGACAAAATCTGTTAGCCCTTGGAAAGCTGCAAGAAGCTCTATGCCACCAAAATGAAAAGCAGCTTTCTGTTAAATGTGTTTTGTCAAAGTGAGCTTCCCTTGAGGGGTTGGAGAGCTGGTAGGCATGCAGACCAGAGGCATGGGTTGCTTGCCTTAATTCTGCTCTGAGCTTGCTGGAGCCATCTGACTTTGTGGACTCTCTTGTCACATTGCCTCCAACAGACTGCTTTTATGTGCTGTTAAACACTCTGTGCACCCAGCTGGGGGATCCATGTGTGCTTCCCAGCTCCCCAGTCTGGCTGCGCATTGGAATGGGTTTCTGACAGCGTCTTGGTGTGGGACATGTCTGTGTGCCAGCTATCAAGCTGCACGCTCCAGTTGGGAAGAAGCTACCATGTGTCCAGCTGTCCAGCAGCTGTCCAGCTGTGGGTGCTCAGGGAAGCTGTACGGCTGTCCCACGCAGCACCCACCTCACAGGTTACAGATACAATCCCTGGTAATCACTGAGCTGTAAGGAGGAAACAACCTGGAGCTGCAGTTTCTTGTTGTTTCCACCCTCGACTTCTCTAAATTTCAGTGAACACCAGGGACTTAAACTGCACTTAAAAAGCTGTTCTTTAAGCTTGCTATTACACCTTGCTTTACTTAAACTAACTCCCATTTCAAATTAACACTTGTGTCATATGGTTGTAACTTGTAATAGGAGCCCAGCAACTGCTACTTTGCAGTTCCTCACCAGATTTCAACCGACCTTTTACCATGTGCCTAAGCTGTCATTGTTTTTGCCATTAGAAAGCCATAGTTCCCTCCTTTTATATTTTCCAGCTATTTCTGGCAACAGCCAAAGCTGGACCATACAGCTTGTTACCCTGGAGAAAGATTCTCCAGTGTTTCTTTCAAAACTTTTCTTTAGAAAGCTTTCTTTTTAGAAAACTGGGATATATTTCACTCCTTAGGGTCAAATGTTACCGGGCAAATTGTGACAGTCTACTTTGAGAGAAGTGTCTTAATTACGCCAATGACATTTCTTACTTCAGGAGAGTCCTGATCTAATAAGGCAACATCTGTTACAATCCTAAGGGAAACCATTAAAAACTGTATGTCAGCTGCACAGCAATTTTAATTATAACACTGACAAAAACAATTATGCCACCCTCTATATAGGGGAAACATCTGTCGAAAAGATAAGATGAAAGGCTGGCAGTTATTTATTTCTTATTAAATTCATGTTCTGGGATCCAGAGCAAAATTATTAACTTGGACTATTTTTTCTCTATTAAGAGTTCTTATTTTTAGAGTAGTTCTTCTTACAGAAGAGTATTTAATTTCATTAAATACTACTTATTGTTAGTATACAAATACACTGTTGCTCTATTAGAAATGGTACATGCTTTGTGGGCTGGAGCACATGATGAATGAGGAGGGGCCAAGGGAGCTGGGTTTCATTAGTTTGGAGAAGAGCAGGCTAATAGGGGATCTCGTTATTTTCAACTACTTAATGGGAGACTAGAGCAAAAAAAGAGCCAGGCTCTTCCAGAGGTGCAGAGTTGCAGCAGGGGAAATGCCAACTGGATATTTGGAAATAAATGTTCCCAGTGCGAGTGAGAACTTCATCTGTGGAGAATCTCTGATCTGGACTGGCCAAAGCCCTGAGCAACCCTGGCTGAAGGTTGGAATAGAAACCTGCTGCACTCCTCTCCAGCCCAAGTTACTCTGTAATTTTGTGATCCCTCTGCACTGCTCATTTACAGAACGTAGCAACTTAAAGCTAGAGAGTCAAAGAAAAAATACTTTTGGTTTTGCTTTCCTTCTGTAGCATACCTGTGTGTTTTGTTCTATTTTAGGAATTGTTCATCCTCCTCACAATTTCTTTAGCTCTTATATGTGCATTTATGCATGTGTGTGTTGGCATACTGTCAGCCAGAGAGACAAAAGTTCTGTATGAACTTAAGAATAACTATGGTATCAACACCATACTGCAAACTTTCGAGATTTGCTGTTGTTGAAGACCTACTGGTGCTTTCTTGGGTTTTTTTGCAGAAGTGAGGGAGAACTAACTGTGGTACTCAAGAGTGAAGTGGCTGGAGAGGAAAAAGGAAAGAAAAGGGATAAAGACTAAAGAACTAATTGCTGCCTTGTCATTGTACTGAGATTCTGTGGTAGTCCAGATAGATAAAACTTTTTGCAGTCCTTCTTGGTCATGTATTTCTTGTTTGAAAAAGGACGCACACTGCAAGTGAGTGCTAAGTGGTTGTTTCTACTTTTTTAATTGTCCTTTTCTGTAATGGTGTCTCAGAAATATGCTGGAGAGTTACCTTCTTGTAGTGAATTAAGGCAAAGGATCTTGTTAATTATTTTTTTTAAGTATGTAAGTACATGACAATTTGCACTGAAAGCAGTGGGTGGTTGTCTGAGGTGATAGTTTGCCCCATATTTCTGATGTGAGCAGCTACAATGCTGATTTGTGAGTTCACTGTCAGAGATAGGGAGGAGAAGAGCAGCAGCTGATGGTCAGGGCATCCCAGGGGAGGGCTTCACTCAGCGTCTGCACACCATGTTTTCACTGTTGCCAAGAAAGAGGGAGAATAAGATCCTAAAAATGTAGAGGTTTAAAGCACAGGGGGGGAATGCGAGGCGCCAGGTATGTGGAAGAGCTGCATTGCAGCCAGCACTCCAGAACACCTATGACTTACTCCTCCACAATTTCTCTTGCGCCACAGGAGAGGACACACAGGAGTGAAAACCCTGTCGTGCTGTCAAAGTATGTGTTGTGCACTCATCTGCATGTTGGCTCAGCTCTTCCACCTGAGTATGCTTGGGGTGCACGTGTCCGTCCTCCTCCTCCCTGTTTTCTTTCTCCTCCTTGTCCTGCTGCAGCCATGGGGAGCAGCAGGACTATGCTGTGCTGTAGCAGCCCTTGACGGGGGAGCCCCAGGGGTGTGTGGTGGGCACTCACGGGTGCAGAGTGGCGG
>NW_009941630.1:55787-68607 GCF_000696875.1 Nestor notabilis | reverse complement strand
CTGCCTCGCATCCCTGCAGTACTGAGGACACCTTGTTGTTCATTTGCATTCAGTGACATAAATAAACAGAGTCATCCTGAGTCTGAAAGAAAAGGCTGTATGTTTGTGCCCCTAAAAGACAATTAACAATGAAGCTCCAGTAGTGACGGTCTATAAGTTCACAGTGTAAAGAGTCTCAGGAAATAACATCTTAGAAAAATAAAGGCCCAGCTATTTCAGTTTGAAATAGCAACTTCAAACAAGATGCTATTATGTTTGAAACACAGGATGAAACTCATTGACTGCGCCATTCAAACACAACTAAACAAAAATATTTATACAGGGTCCAGGAAAGGGGGGTATCAAATGACCTTTCACTTAGATGTATATTTTTTGCTGTTAAAATAAAGCCCTGCTGACCATCCCCACCGAAATGTTCTCCCCATGGTGTTTGGTGCACAAAGTGTGACCAAGATCATTTCTGCGAAGGCATCTCATGAGTCACAAAGTGTAGCAAGTTATTCATGTGCATGTCATTATTCTAAGCACATGCAAACCAACATGAATAATTACCATGGAGAAAAAAATACTATGTCAAAGTTGTCAGCATGTTCAGAAATTGCTACCTTTTGCCCATAAAGCACTACATTTCACGTTGAAGGAAACTAAGTAAACTGCCAGCTCTGTAAAGGATAAAAGTGTGAAGCCTTATGCTTCTGATTTTTGAGTTGAGTGAAAATGTTATAAGCATGCCTCAAAAAAAGTTGCCAGCGGACAGGAGACATGCCTAACACATGAACTGTGGGATGATGTCTCATATGACTGAAAAACCTAAGCCTTTACCTTTCATACTTAAAGCAGAAGATTAGTCGTTAAACTAGCTAGTGCTTAAGAGATTGCTCATACCATTTTGGGTGTATTTAATTCATTTCATTCAGTCTGAGGCATAAAATAAAAAGCACATGTTAATATTTTAAGGCCAAGTGTATTCAGAAACAGCAGAGTTTAATAATTGCTTTTGCATGACTGTGTTCAAAAATATACACTTGAGCTTCCTTTAGCTTTTTCTTTTACCCTCCGCATTTCATGTACTGCTGGTTTCATGTAAGAATTACCTTGCTTGTGTACAGGATCTGTGACGTGCCCTTTATCACCACATTTGCTCTCCCACCAATGTGGGCAGCAGCATGCTTCTCTTACCAGTGAGGGCAGTACTTCATCTTGTGATGAGTGTGGTTCCTCTCTTCTCCTCCACCATCACCAAAAAATATAGGAGTTTTGCAACATTCTTTGGTGGCTGTAAAAGTTCCATGCTGGCACTTAGCAAGTTGTGATTTAAAAAGTTACATTAGCCCTAGGTATCTTGATAATGATGTTTTTACCATGGAATAGAAGAGCCCATTGCCAGGAAACCTTGCTTGTTGCTGCTGCTCTTGTACTTCTGTAAGTGGGAACTGTCTGTGTGAGCAATGAGTATATTTTTGGAACAGTGATTTAAGATTATTTCTTTCATACTGACATACTCCAGAGTGTGTGAGTGCCCAAGACCCAGTGTAATAGAATTTGTTCATCTTTTATGCTTTCTATTACCTTCTTTATTATTCTCAACCTACTTCATTCTCATCCCTTACCTTCCAGAGCAAATTCCCAGTTTGCTTTTTTACCTCTTTGACTTACCTTTGTGTAGCGAGCAGTACAAGCCAAGCACTGGGTGGTGGCAGAACTTGTGTCACAGAAAGTGAGTACAGAGTCATATCTAATCACTTGTTTCTGTCTGGCAACAAAATACTATGATTTCATCCCTGTGTCCTCTTACTGCATGTTTAGTGCATATATACTGCCTTACATAAAGAGAAATGGAGAGTCTCTTTCTGGTCAGTGAATAAGCAGAATATCTCCGTTTACACAATAAATTTATTCAGAGCCTGGCAGGTGCTACATGTTGGGACCTACAAGACATGCATTTTTCGGTACTAAGAGTGGGGGAGAAGTTGCTGGCCTCTTTCTTGACCTAAGCAAGAATTCAGGCATAGACCACCATTCATCCCACTCCATGTTGACGATCTCAGCCTGAAGTGACCAGAGCAAAAAGTCATTTGTTGAGCAGCCATGACTAAAATAACATCTATGCAAGAACAATATCCCATTTTATTGACTTACCGGTCTACTGGAAGACTGTTAAGGCCTTCCTATCTCAATGAATTGTACCGCAATCTCACATAAGAGGGAAAAGGAAAAGCAATGCCAGCTTTAGCTGTAAGTGGATGTGTCCATTGTTGTGTCCACTGGTGCATACGTGGGTAGACTTGGAAAACTGCCTGTCTTTGATTCATAGACATCTTCTCTGTAAAGAATTGCTCTGTCTTAGCCAAGTTGGCTGTCTTTTTGCTTTTACTTCCCCAGGGGCATAATGTCAAATTAGTCATTTTTACAAGAGAGAGAAGCTTTATAACAGCCACAACATACGTTCTCTGGAACATTGACAAGATAAATTCACTTTAAACAGATATAAGCAGTTGCTGTATTGTTGTATCTGTCCTGGTTTCTTTTTTTCTCTTTCATTTTCCTTTCTTTAATTTTTGCAATGGAGCAGGTGCAATGCCTGTATCTGTTATCAGTATGTAATATGGTTTAAGCAAACACTGAATTGCTCACGTTGTCTAGGTGTTGCATGTAGTCTATTAGTCATCTCATCTAGTGCTTATCAGAATGCAAAAAAAAACAACATTTGAGATGAGTCATTAAGATTCATTAAAGAATATCTTTGTCATAACAGCAAATGAGGGAGAAATACAGAAGGGACGGGCGGGAGTATGTCTAATATTTGTGGAGAGCAGATGACATATGCCATATACCAGAGATCTTGAAAACAATACTCTCTGTAAGCATATTATTAGCAGAGCAAAAATGTGATCTTAGTTTTGCTGATTGACCCTAGTCAGCAAATGCTGTATGTGGAGTTTGAAATAATTAGCTGAGGGGAGGAGGAATTGGATTATGGGGTATCAGGGAAGCTGATATCCCACACTAATGTCAAACTGGGGTCAAACCATAAGTCTTGCCTCACCCCATGTGCAGCTTTGTTAGTGGCAGAAACCCCAGGGTACTGTGGTCCCCTTGCCCTATTGGCAATATTGCCAGCAAAGCACACATTCCTGCAGGTTGTGACATGGCCTCTCATGTGGCCGCATGTCCCCATCCTGTGTGACTGTGGCTGTCTGGCCCTGCGTGAAGCCCAGATGCTGTAAGCACTCTGCAGGCGCTTAATGACACACAGTACTGAAACCAACACCTCTGTGTCGACACTGGCCAGGAAACCCTCTGAGTGGGACAGCCTACGCCAGGCTGGCGCAAAACAAGGGGGAAATAATTTTTTTAGCCCATGAGAATCTGCTGGAGCTTAGGCATTGGGTTTTCTTTTCCCCACAGGAACAACAAAATTGGTCTCAAAAACTTTGTGAATTGTATTTTGGAAAACCCCCCCAAACTATACAAAAACAAAAACTATCCATGATTGATCAAATCTTAGCATTCTTTTTGCTCCTGGATTTTTTGGTTTTTAGCATGTTTTTATTTTAAATTGCCTTTTTAACAAACAGTGGTGGAGTTATGGACACATCAAGCAAAGGCTTCATCTTGTGGGTAAGCACTGTAGGCAGTTCCTCTCCACACAAATCTCCATGTAGCTTTTTCCCCACCAGAATGAATTCCCCTCAGTGGGCAAGATGTGCTTTTCTCCTCATACAGATGAGTGTTTCCATAGCTGAGGAGCTGGTCCCGCTGACAGAACTGAGATTTCTGGAGTCACTGCTCACTCGCAGGTGTGAAGTGGATTGCACTCTAACCTTGGGCAGATAAGCGGCCATAGTAATTTGTTGCTCTTGTGCCTTTTCCCAGCATTGGAAATCTACTAATTAGGGAAGAAGTAAATTGTCCACATAATTTCTTTTTTTTTTTTTGTAGTGCAGTCTCTTTCCTTCGTCTTGGTACAAACTGGTTTTCTTAATGTGGCTGATGCTTGCCCAGAAGTCTTAAAATGAGCATATATATTCTACTATGACCTTCACCATAATAATTCATTTGCTTTTTTATTGATGTCATCCAAATGATTGCTGCCCACATCACAGCTTTAATGCTGTCCACATATGGAACCTGAACTTTGGAAGCAATATGCTCTTGGCTCTCACTTGGGCAAGATCTGCTGATTTCCATCAGGTTTCTTTAAACAGAACCTGTATTGCTTTTAATGCTCCTAAATCCAGGAGAAACAAACTGTTGTGTGGAGCTCTTATCTCAGGGGACCACACACCTTGGCCATGCAGGAAACAAATTGAACAGATTTTAAAAGGTATGGATTTTGAACTCACCTTCACAGAAACCCGGTGTTTCTGGGAACCCACACCCAGTGCGTACCAGTGTTTAACGTCGGCAATCATCACTGAGTATCTGTTCCCTGGACTTGAACCCTGTGTCTCTTCCCATGTTTTTGCAGCTTGCAGCCCTGCCTCAGGCTGGTTGAGCTTTTGTTGCTTGCCACTGGCAGCTTCCAAATGAAATACCAAATGCATTTTGGGGCAGTGCTGTGAAGACGCCTCCCAAAAGAGACTTGATGGAGGACTCTCACCTGCAAGGGCCAGCATTTATGTAGTAGCAGTGTCTCCTATTGTAAAAGAAAAAAAAAAAAAAACCACAACAAAAAAACCCCTTTAAGGATTGTGTAGAAAATGTCCCGTGAATTGTATTTCATCTGCTTCCCACATCAGACATTTTGACAATAAAATCTTCCTTCACTTTCTTTAGGTCTCTGTGTCCTGGGTCATTATACTGTCTGGTAGAGAGTTGTTACTGACAAAGAGGATATTGAAAACACCTAAAGAAATTTAGTTTTTCTAGGATAATTTTTCCTTCTCCAAGGTCTGCATGTATACCTTTCTCTTCCCTTGAAAGGAACATGTCCCTAAAGAAAAAGTTTGTTTATCGAGTATTTGTTCATGCTTTCTCTGCAGGGATGTGTTTTAGCTTGGATTTAGCTTACGGAAATGAGAGTCACGGAGTCACTCAGCCATTTTTATTCCTGGCTTCCTGTTTCCCCCAAACAACTTTTGAACCCTTTGGTCAACTTTAACCAAATCTGGGAAGGATCTTATGATCTGAGGGAAATAAAGTTCTTACATGTTTTAGAAATAAGAGGCAGCAGTGTAGATAAAAGACACCAGAGCTAGTACCCCCATGGAGATAACAGCAGAAACATGGTCTCAACTGTATTTGTTTCCAGAGAATCACACAAGAAATAAATGCTATCAACGAGAACCTTTGATCAGAGCTCACATCTCACTAGGCTTGAGATAAGAGTTTGTATCTTATTAGAGATGAGATAAGCCACCGTAAGACGTAAATCATGGGAGTCAGGCATCATTTATTCTCCAGCTCACAGAAAAACTTGTTGCTCTGGTGAAGTGTAATACTCATTTCTGCTCAGTGGTTTCTCATCACAACGTAGGCTCTGTCTGAGCCAGCTCTCTTGTGGGGATATCTGGTGAGATGTGAGAGGAGACCTGTTTCAGTGTTTCCTGAAAAGCAGATCTGGTAGGATCAATCTTAAATCTGCTGCCAAGCCTACAAGTGGTGGGGCTGGGTGACTCCCAGGCTTTGACTCCCAGGCTTCACAGATTGATGCCAAATAGACCTGTTCCTGTGTAAATGAGATCAATAGTGACTGAAAGTCATGACTGTTTGAAGGCTATTCAAACTCTATTAATTAGTGACTTGGCAGTTTCATTTGGAAACCTATTTGGCAAATGGCCACTGCTATTGATACTTAGGTTTGCCAAATCTTACCAGGAACAAGTGAGCAGGCACTGAAAATGGGCACCTCTCCATCCCTAGAGAGTGAACCAGATATTTTATTTCAGGAAGATCATAAGTGGCAGAGCACCTTCTGTGTTCTTCTCCCTGCTGTGGCAGTCTTCTGGATTTCAGTGCTCTCTACCTAATTCTTACCAGTTTGCCACGTTTCTGGTATTTCAGTATGGATGGTATATCATATATACTCATTATGGAGAGTACTCGCTGTATCTGGTA
The DNA here is from genome assembly GCF_000696875.1 of Nestor notabilis. Taxonomy (NCBI): domain Eukaryota; kingdom Metazoa; phylum Chordata; class Aves; order Psittaciformes; family Psittacidae; genus Nestor; species Nestor notabilis. Next base: position 62,547 of record NW_009941630.1, on the reverse strand, counting down.
GTGGTGGGGTAGGAGATACTTTCATTTTTCTGGTATTTGGGATACTAATCATCCAGGTGATATGATCTCAAGTGATTTAAGTATATGTGCTTAGCAGTGTGGAACTCAGGACCTGCACATCTTTTGTCTTTGGGTTTCAAAAAATAAATCTTTCCCAGTTATCTTTTTTGACATCTTTTGTAAACAGTAAATTCAAGAACAAACTTTGCAAAGCTCTTAACCCTAATCTTCCTTATAAGCTGCAAAGGTCAAATTACCAATTATGCTCTCTGTTTGTTTTTATCCTCTGGATCTCAATTTTCATGCTTGCTTTTGCTCCCAGGGACTCTGAGGCTCTTAGTTAGGTCAGGTTTTGTACAGCAAAGCAATCCATTCCTTTTCCAAAGAGCTGCCATCTGGTTTAAAGAAGACAGTGGAGTGCAAGAATAGCTTGTTCTTCATAATACATAAATGGCAGGTTTCGAGCCAAGGTTTACAAAAGGAGAAGTGAATTAATTTGCACAGGATAGCAACTTGCTCCCTAACTCCTGTATTTAAAACATGTTTTTTGTGCCCTCCAGAAGAAACCCAGGGGATAACCAGCTGCTTTGCATTTTTCAGGTGGAAGCAGCAGCAAAGTCATTCCGATCTGTATTGCAGTGGGGGCTGTGGGACCAGGTGAGAAGGTACAAAAGCAGGCATGTAGGAAGGACTAAGTCTCATGAATCATGTCTCTGGTAAGGGCTGGAAGCCTGTGGCTAATGTGATGTAAAGCCTTGGGGAAAAAGGAGTTGAAGTGACAAACCACGCGGATGACTTTAGCGGCAGCATTTTCAATATGGCTTGTGTGGGGAAGGGTTGAAGATGGAAGAGACAGAGAAAAGACTGCAACTCTTCAAAAGGAAGAGGGATGTCCCTTTGAAGAATTTTGTCTCCTATTGCTTCTCTGTGGGTTAGGGTTTAAAGCCTAGCAATAGTTAAGTGAAGCCTGTTTTCCCATGTCTGTCCCTCATGGATTCATGACTAATTCAAGCTTCACAAGGTTTCTTTTTCAGTAAGGACACTGACAAAGTCTCTCTCCTCTTCTTGGTCGCTCATTTTCATAGGAGACCTTTGTCTTCTGCCAAATGTTACTGCAGTTGGCTGGGGGATAAAAATTTATTAAAAGTAAACTGACAGTCACATCAAACATTTTGTGATCACTTCTTTACTTACAAAAACATGATAAAATAGCAAAATATTTGAATTAGCTCAACAATAAAATATAAATTAAATATCAGTTCAACACACCTTAATGAATTATGTACTGCATGTTTCACTTAAAAATATAGCATATGTAACTTTAATCTTCTGAGCTAAAATCTTGCCAGAAATGGCTTTTGGTGAGCCAATAATTAAGAGAAGAGCTCTGATAGATGCTGTTAATGTATTGTGATATTGGCTAATGTTTTGGTTCCCTTACTGGGGCAATACATTGCTTCAGCCCTGGGAATGACTTCTCTGAGAAATATTGGTATTCTGAAGTGGGTACTTGAATAGATAGTTTGAATATTTGATAGCCTACTCCAAGGTGTTTGGATGAACTTGCCATTTAAAAACAAAATCAATAGGCATGCATCTCTAGGGAACAGTAAACAAAGTTGGAGTCATTCCTAATTATTGGGATACAGCTCTGTCATCAGCTCCTTCTCTAGATACTATTATTTATAGAGATAATTATTATGCAGTATTTAAATTTGGGATGCACACGGTTCTTTAATTGGGGGCTGACCGTGTATTTGGTGATCTGGATTGCTATCCTTACTCATCCGTCTATCATTTGTAAAGATTATATATCTGGAACGTGACCTGTGTACATAATTACAATTAATTAAGTCACCAGCAGTATGCTGAAAAACTTGCATTTAAATCAGGGGTTGAATAATTAAAGCAATTAGTTAGAACTGACTGTTTGTAGTACGGCTTCTTGAAAATGTGAAATAATTGCTAATCTTCTAGGCAGAGATGGACAGAACATCAGCCTGGTATTTAATTTTGTAAATATGAATTAGGTGAGGTGGTGCAAGTAAGAACTCTGATTTTTTTTTTGACTTTTCAGAGGTCACATGAACTGTTAAATGATGTGCAACCCAATGGATTATTTCAGGGCATGGTAAATTTAGGATGTCCACATGAATCCTCAAGCTATTAAAATATTTCCCTCTCTTGCCTTTCATCATTTTTATTTATAATCATTAGTTTGTGTGGTCGGGACAGTGACACTCAGAGAGTAACAGTGCTTCTTCCACGCCCTGCTCTTCCACACGCTGCCACCGGGGCTTGTCCGTATGGCTGCGTACAAGCTGCAGCACAGCAGGTTACCCACGGGCTCTGAACCTCTCCTAGCAAGCTCCCTGTTGATTATTTATTTCAGGAAGGCGTGAGGGAATCTAACACCCACCCTTGGTAAACTCACCTCCACGTCACCGCGCGCATATTTACAGGCTGTGGCTGGAGGAAGCATGCCACGTGTGGGAGAAATCAAGAGGAGGAGACTGGCTAGTGTGGAGAAACAGGACCAAGCCTCCCCTTGCTCCTCCCCAACTTCGGTCAGGGCTGAAGAAGGGGCTCGCTCAGCCTCAGCCCAGCCTGCCAGCGCTTTGCTTCCAGGTAGATGGCCTAGATAGGGCATCCTTCCAGCCTGAAGTGAGCACCCTGCCTCTACCTGGGGAAAGGCAGGTGACTCAGAGCAGGATGTACATGGGAAGGTGTCCAAGCAAGCCAGCCCTGGCAAATGGAGGAGATCCTGCCCCCAGCCTCACAGGGCAGTGGCTGGGTATCTTACCCAATGATGTCGTCACGCAGTGATGTGTGATACTATCTGCATCTTTCCCAATGCAGTTGCAGAAAAAACGTGTCATGATACCAGGAAGTATCAACTGGGCACTCTAGAGAAAGGGCTAGGGACTTCCAAGGGCTGTAGTGGCACCAGCCCCTTCTCTCACTGTCCCAGCCCAGGAACAGAGGAGGTCTCCATGGTTTGGGGCTTCAGGGGTGAGCTGAAGGTCCACGCTGAGGATGGGTAGCTGTATGACACTTGCCCCAGCATGTGCTGTCTTTCTCTTTTGTGCTTTTCCTTTCTCTCTGTCCAGGCTGTAACTTGGACTGGTGAATTTTTGCCTGTATTGTCAGGCACAGAGGGAAGGATGTGCAGTGGCCACACTGTGAGCTCGCTGTAAAACAGCCTTGATTTTACACAGATTTTAGGTTTCTGTTTTAAAAAACTGCTGTGGTTGTGGAACTGGAGACCATTATAAAAGATTCTGCTATGTAATTGAAAGCTCAGTTAAATAATTTTTTGCAAGAGCTTAGCTTTTATGCCTATAGCCCAGGAAAGTTGAGAGGATATTGCCAAGTTTTGCTCTCAGGAACACACATGCATTTTCCAGAACCTGAGTAATTGCTTTCTATGTTTTTCCTATGCCTTTTCCACCCCTTCCCCAAACCCCCCCCCTCCCTCTTCAAATCACATTCGAATGAAGCACTCTATAAATTGTGTGGAAGTTATGCATGCTTAACATTGGGCGTATGCACAAAGAAGCATTGGTGGGACCTTATCAGGACACTTAACCCACCTCTCTGCCCCAGGGCTTGGCCAAAGTAGGCTTTGTGCTTCTAAAGCAAATAGAACAATTCAGTGTCCTGTGGGGGATGGCTCCTAACCAATTTGGAGGTATTTTTAGGAGTTGATAAAATGACTCCTCATAAAACAACACTTGGGTGGCTCAAAAGAGGAAATAAGAGTGGAAGAGACTTTGGGAAAACATTACTGTATTTTTAATTGTCAGTCCTTTTGATGTTCTCAGCCCATACCTTAAGCAACAGGAGTAATTGTTTAACTTCCTTCCTATTCAGTGCGGTCATTTTGTGGCTTACAGAAATGGCTTTTGCTGGTAACACCATTTTCAGCCATGGCTGTGACACTCATGGAGCCAGCCCAGGGGGAGGGTGTTTTGTCTGCACAGATGCCCCAGTAGTGCGCAGAAGCATCCTTCCCAGAATGAGCAGGAGAATGCCTCCCTGCCTGCTGCCCACCGTGGGCAGCCTCCCTCCATCTCCTCCTCCTGGCCCTGCTCCCTGCAAAGTGGCCAACACCAGGCTTCCTCCCACCCCAGCCCTAGGAAGGCTTTGCCCAGGTCCCAGCAGAAGCAGGAGATGTGGGAAGGCAGGGAGAAGGGAGTCTCGCATCTGCTTTTATGCAGCTGTGCATTTCTGAAACCCATATCCTCACATTGTCACACAGTGTTTCTTGCAAAACACTGGTCAGATGTGCCTCTCTGCTGCTCTCCTGTTATTTTTAAGGAAAAGTTGGCACTTACTAGTAATTATAACCATAGCAAAGGCCCATTTCATGAAGTTGAGCTCAACTTGATTATCATTAGAGGTAGGACCTCAGAACAAGAACGGTGCTGCTGGGTAGCTATTTGGCAGGCTGCATCTGTCTTTGGGCTGTAGGGCATATTGTTTTTCACAGGAAGCATGCCTTCACCTCGAAAAAGCCCACTGAAATTTCAGCTTGTTGGGGCTGAAATGTTCCCATGTATGATATCGGCACATGAATGGCCATCTACTGAGCCAGAGAGGGAGGCAGAACCCTCTGCTCCTCTGCTGGCTCTCATGCAGGTGGGAGGTACTTTTCAGGATGGGGCTTTGCAAGTGTACCTCAGAGCTTGCTAGCTGATCTGGGAGAGGACTGCCTTTCTCACAGTGAAAGAAAAGGAAGAAGCAAGTCCAAGTTTGTACAAATAAGTCATTTCAGTGCAAATGGGAGTAGAGTATCAGAGGGTGCAGGGGTTCTAAAATGTACAGAAATACACAGGTCTAAAATTAAAACAAGTTTTCATCAACTTCTACATTGTTTACTCAAGACAGCTGAGTTGGCCTGTTCTCACTGAATTTGGCCAGTCCATGCCACCTTATGGTCTGGCTCTATGAATGAAGCCTAAATGTATTGCTCATGGCTTTTTTCTCCATTTTAATAGTCTTGATGGCCTAGGGCAGGACGTGCTCAGCTCTTCAGATATAGTTGTCTTAGGTCATGTTATCCCAGGTTTTTTTTACATCATCACTTACTTACACTCACAAAGTAAGGGAGGACTTAGTATTTCAGTTGAAAATTTTGCCCCTTCATGAGTTAAACCTGCTGAGAAGACAAGCAAAACATGATGCTATCCACATACGTTCTCTGTTCAGTATGGCAGTTTGCAGGTCAGCACAGGGAGAAGCCATGATACTCAGTAGACTCCCAGCGTACCATGGAAGTGGTCCTTAGGATATGGATTTCTCTGCCACAGTGTAGAGAAGCTCAGATAAAACAAGCAGTTTGGTTTCCCTTGGCACTGACACCAGAAAGGGTGCTCTGAGGTTCTGACTTCATGCTGCGGGGGCTGATGTGCCTGCTCAGCCAAGGAGATTCACATTCATGCTCAAAGCTCCATTGAGCCTCAGCAGAAAGGTTAATACTTAAAGCATGACATTCCCATATATGCAGCTTGCCCAGAGAAAGAATTCAACTCCTCAAAGAAAGCTGGGGAATAGTGTCCTGCAAGAAGTCTCTGAGAAGTTGCCTAGATACGGGTGGGTTGGAACTAGATGATCTTTAAGGTCCCTTCCAACACAAACCAATCTGTGATTCTGTGTTTCTATCCTTAAACTGGGAAAGGCCCACCACTTCAGCAGAGCAATGCGGCTGCTTCAATGCCCCTTCATTATTAACAGTGTAGCTCTGGGGATGACAGGCCGACAAAGACTGGGAATGATACATAATGGAGAAAATTACCTGTTTTGAGAGACTTTGACATTCCTTGCAGCTTTCCTTTTTCCCAGTGATGGAGTGAAGGACATCTGCCAGGGGAAAGCTGTAACCCCTGGAGAATTTCTCTGCATGCTAATAAACTCCAGCCTGAGCATTCACATCTCTATATTTGTAAACATTCTTAGCATATCTCTTCTTTGGGATACATACAAGCTGTACTGTACTAAAATGTTGTTATATTACTGCTGGCTGAGATGCAGTTCATCATAATTTTTGTTGTGTTTTGCTTGTTTTGATTGTCACCAAATGACTTTCAACGAGATAATTTTTTTTATTGTGATAGCTGGTGAATATTGTGTTGGGGGAAAATAGAAGCTTAAGTGGGAATTTTCTAATCAAAGTCACTGTTCTTTGTTGTTTGCAATCTGGAAGAAGACAACACACACATGAAAAAGGACAGGTAGATGGATGAGTCAGTGTAAATAGTAACTAATGCTTTTGAAAGAAAGACTTGTATAAACACCTGGGTGTTATGATGAAATTCAGTACAGGTACTCATGATAAATGAATTTGTTAAACACTATTTAAGAGTCTGAGCAATCTTTGGAGATCCTCTTCTATTGTTACAGTATTAGTGGAACATATCTTTCAAATCTTCCATACAAACTGAGACAGAGATTTTAGTATGGGTTTCTTTTTCCGAAATGGAAACGATTTTAAAACTATAAGTGCTCATTCATGCTTAGCTCTCTGTGTAACTGGATTTAGAACAGTAATCCTGGCAATGCTTTTTCTTTCCCTCTAAAATGCATATTTTCCATTAAGCAGTGTAGCTTATGAATGTTGATACTTGTATGAAGCTTTTTTTCCAGGTTTCTGGTGAATCACTCCAGGCTGTGACCTTATCTGATCTTGCATCTCAACAGGGCTGAGGCTAATCAATAGTTGGTGAGATTTCATCACAGGGACCGTGGGTGCTGCAGGAAG
>NW_009941630.1:52594-55756 GCF_000696875.1 Nestor notabilis | reverse complement strand
GGCACTCTTTCTCTCAGTCATTAATGAAACTCTGCGCCATCGAAGCCCTAACAGGACTCTGAAGCCTTTTGGATGTGATGTAAAATTGAGATCTTCACTGCTCATCATTCATAACTACCTCATGCCATTTTTTTATGTGTGGGCACGGGAGTAGAGCTATTCATCCAGGCAGTCCTAGCCAAATTCCAGTTTTGATAATGTTTTTTTGCCTGGTTTTGCTCGGTTTCAATTTAGACTGTTTTTCTTCTTTGCTTCCTAAGCCAAGGTGTCAAACTGCTGATATGAGTGCTTCCCAGACCAGTGCTGGGAATCCTGCCTCATGGAGAGGGTTGCAGTTCTGCTGCTTCTAAACTTTATTGAGTATTTTGATGTCTTCTGAAAGGGCTGTTTCTGTGAACGGCTGATAGCATCATGTGGAAACATCTGGACAGGGTGAGCTTTTCAGCTTCCTGGGCCGGAAAGACCTTAGCTATTGAGGTGCACAGATGTAGTCTGATCTGCAGTTTGATGTTTAGATCATAGACAAAACTCTTGGTTTTTTTCATCCTGTGACAGCCTCTGGGAATTCTTAGTGTTGTTGTTAAAGTGCTCTGTAAGACACAAGAGGTTATGTCTGAATGACTTTCTTGTTTGTTTGTTTGTCTGCAATATGTGTAAAGACAGCCTGGAAAGTTCCTGGTGTTTGCTGTTGGTGGCATTCTCTGATTGCCTCCATCTCCCTGCTCCTCATGGAGAAATACAGGAGATTAAGCAGCTGATCTTCTCCTCCGCCTCCCCACTTCTGCTTCAGTACTGCCCTTCCAGGCAGAGTGTCCGGAACATTTCTGTGGGCTAAAAAGGAATTGGAGGTTGGGGGAAGGATGAGGAGGACAGAGACTTGATATTCCTGGTATTTTCGAGAATCACAGACTCAGTTCCCTATCAGGAATATGTGCTGCTGAAGTGAGCACTAGGCTTTGGAAATATCACTGTTCCCTCTCTCCTCAAGTAAACTAGTCACGTTATGAAAATCCTTCCAATTATTTCTTTGCACCACAGGAAAGCCCAGTTCTAGTCCCCCATTCCTCCCTTTGCAGTCCAGCTGCTGGTTTTGCCTGGGTTGCTTCTTTACAGCAGGAAAATTCAAAGGTGTGGGAGAAGTGACTGGCTTTCTTGAGCTAGAGCTAGAGGTACTCAGACAAAGCCAGGGAAAATCGGGGCAAAATAAGCTTATCAGAATCAGATTGGTTCAAGATGATTTAAGAGGTTTTGAATTCTGTGGAGAAAATGAGAATACTAACCCCCTGGCTGCAGCCTGGGCTATGGATGCACGCCTTCTCCTGGCTGCAGCTCTGCCAGATGGAGCTCATCACTAATTTCCCCATCCAAAATTATCCCTAGTCACATCTCCTGGTGGACCTGTTCCTCAGGCAAGGGTGGGAGCACTAAAATCTGGTTTTGTCAAAATTAGCAGGTTGCCTTGCACAATACATAAAGAAGGTCTTTGTGAACTGGATTCATGTGGTCCTCAAGGAGAGTCTACCTTGCTCTCCAGGACCTTCAGCGTGCTTCATCTTGAACTCAGTGACCCGACACTGCCATGTCTTAATCGTCCTTAGGGTTATCTTGCAGATAAACTCTGAAAGGCAGATTGCATTTTCTTCTGTCAGTTGACGTAACTCACAGGTGTGGAGAAGGGATGGTCCCTCCTGCCTTCAGCCTGCGTCAGGAAACATCCATGGTGTGGGAGCGCTGCTGTGGCCAGCCCCTCACCAGCTGTGTTGGATGGATTTACATACTGGGTATCCCTGTGCCTCAGCCTCCCCAATACCTCTATTCAGGGTTGTCCTGATGGGCCTGTTTGGGCACACATTGGTTTTGTGGAATATCGTCACCTGGAGAGTCCCAGGGGAAATTTTTGTTCCTGTGTTCTATGTGCTACATAAAGAGATGAGGAGAAATAGACCCTGACCAGAGCTGTAAATATTGAAGCCAGAGAAAGGCCACAGCTCCCCAGCTATACTACAAGGGTATAACCACACAGATTGCGGGCACTGCTGAGCCCCAGCAGAGCAAATCCACATCTGCCTTTACATGGCCACAGAAACACTCTTGAGCTGTGAGACTAAGACAGCACTGTGTTGTGTCTAGATGGGAAATTGAGGTAAAGAGGCTAAGCAACTTGTCTGTTTGCTTGTTGGAGCTGAGAAATGAGCCTGGACCTCCATCCAGTACCCCTACAGCAACCTGTTCATCATAGCTACCCAGGGTCTGAAAATGATCAGCTGCCTGAACTCATCCCTGGTGCTCAGGATCAGTTATTTCCTGGTACAAAATCTCCTGTAGTTTTAAGTCATGGCTTTATTTTTAGATCAACTCAACCTCAGCCGTAATTACATTTGTACCAATCAAGTGTGTGGTAACGCTCACAGGTCTCTGACTAGTCCTTTAGAGTAAGAATTAATGTGCAGGGTTGGAAAAGGCAGAATGGCAGGTGTATCATGGTAGCATGTCACTGAGGTTTCACCCGCCCCGTAAGGTTACCAAACAGTGACGTCCCAAGAAAAGACAGCAGCAACAGTGGGTGCTTCATTTGAGAGTAGTGATTCAGGGTCCTTCTGTATGCTCTCATTTCAGAGGGGGTCCTCCAGCGCTGACCATATCTTAGCCCTAACTTGTCACGGAACACCTTTTTAATGCTGCTTTATTAGAGAGTCAGAAGCATTTGTGGGATTGGTGTGGGAGTACAAAATTGTTTTCTGATGAGGAACTGAGTCAAAGTTTGTTGGCGTTTCATGTAGTGGCTGTTTGTATGTAAACTTGAAACCAAACCAAGCAAAAGGAGTGAAACCGTCCAAGGCCTAAAATGTCATCTGGCAGCAAGGAGCACTGCAAATACCAGATTAGGAGAGCCCAGAACCAGCTGGCTGCTGTTCGCGCTGAAGTGAGTACTCACCAGACGTTCAAAAGCTGGCCATAAAGCCTTTCTAAGCTCACTTGCTTAAGCTCCTGTGGTCACTGCTACTCATTTTAGGGTCACAAGCAAGCATGAAGGGTGCTTCTGTTTAGCTGTAAGAAAGAAGGCAGAGAAAAGAGCACAAAGTCAATAGTTACAGTGTCCTTCCTCCTGTGGTCGACAGTGAAGACCCGACTTCTGCTCCCTCTGGAGTCAGTTTGCAAAGT
>NW_009941630.1:11458-52563 GCF_000696875.1 Nestor notabilis | reverse complement strand
TCAGCAGGACTAGGGTGAAACCAAAGTATAATGACAAGTCACAAAGGCTATATTAAAGACTGACGTATGCTCCCTAAGAAAACAGCCATGGTGGTTTAAGAGGTTCTTGTCTCTTCTAGCTGTTTTGCTCCTACTCCTTTGACATAGGTTACTGCTCCCAAAATGGTGCCAGCAGAAGGGAATGTGAGATCATGCTCTGCTTTGAAGCCTTCATATTAATTCTGCTTTCCTGGGAAACAAGCCTGTTTGCAGTTGCAGGCTGTGAACTGGAGCAGGCAAGCTGCTGAGACACACACACACGTGGCTTCTGGCACCTCCACTGTGGGGTAGCCATCTCCAGCAGAAAGGCGAGCCAGCCAGATGGGGCTGATAAGAAACAGCAAGGTTTGTCAAAGCTCATTGTCAGAGTCTGTCATTGTCCATTGTTCACTTTATTGAATGCAGTTGTGCCTCTTGCATGTCTCCATACTTGGTTTGACTTAAAAATTAGACCCCACATACAATGGATAGAGCTTGTCGGTCAGGAAGTGTTTCTTTCTGTACATTAAAACACATGAGGCTTTGTTATTGTAGCAGCAATATCCTGATACGCTTGCTGTGATGATGGGTGAAGGAAGTTTCATTTCTGAATATAGCTAATCTCACCTTAGAAACTTAACACTTTGAGGTATGGAAGTAACTATCACTATGAAATCTCAAATGTCATGTGAAAGGATGAGGTTTAAAAGCCACCTTTGAAAGTTCATCATTAAACCAAATCTTATGCAGCTTCCTACTCAGAGAGATCCGTTTTTACACATACGTAATTCCAGTGACTTTGATGGAGCTGTTTCCCAGTATAAGTATAATCAGAAGTGGAACTTGCAACTACAGCAAATATGTCTTTGCACTGTACTTCAGGCAGATTAGTAATGTAACAGCCTCTGTCTAGTGTAGCTCTGTGTCCTTTAATGTCTTTTTTTTTCCTTAAAGCTAATGTAGTTTAGAGTTTCTTTAGCTAAAAACCTCACAGCTCTTGGCATCTTACCCCATGACACTTACCTGGAGCTCTTTCAACTTTCTGTGACATTAGTTTCACTGTTGAGCATGTAATTGATCTTACCCAGTCTCAAATGTGTTTCTTATATCATTCATTATGGTTCCTTTTTCAACACTGGTATTTGGCCACCTCGGGAGGTCTATACAACACATATCTCCATATACTTTCTTTAGTTATATGGACCATCACTAGGGGTTATGTTTTTTTGATCCTTACAAAGTGAGGATCAGAACATCCCAGGCTGAAGTGGGGAAAAAAAAGGTATAGGGAAAAATATTAAACAAGAATTGCAGTCTGTGTGGTCTTTGTGAACTTAGTATACTGCACAGGGTTTATGTACTTCTTCTAGTGATGCTTTTACCATCTGGTTAATTTACAAGTCAAAAACTTCAAGCATCCAGTAGTTCAGCCTCTCACTTCATGAAGTCTTTGTCTATCATGCTAATGTAGCTCATGGAAATTTACTTCAGATGATAGACTATTTGGTAGAGGGACTGGGAGATCTATCTTGGTACTCGCCTATTAGCTCTACTGTGGGTCCCATCCTAGTGGCAGAGTTTCCTGCATAAAATGGAAAACCTTAATTCACACGAGGTGGGTGGAATGTATAGCAGACTACCTACAGAAAAAACACAATCCATGTTGTACATGGTTTAGGGTGGGTGTTTGTAGGAAGAGGGGGATTTCCTCCATTTGAGTTCAGAAGTTTGAGACATGGTTCCATTTTTCTAATAATCAGAAGAGTTCAGTAAGTAGAATAAACATCACAACTGAAGTAATACCTCATCAACTACTGTGGAAAGGATGAAGACATTTAGATGACACATAGATACAATCAGTTTTCAGCCATGGTATACAGTGAACTATTTTCAATGTAAAATCAAGGTTTTCAATGCAAGTCATTTAGCATTCCATTTTAACACTTCCTCAAAGTCAGTTCCAGCAAAAAACAGAAAGCTCAGTGTGCCTTTTCAAACCAAGACATGAAATAGTCAAGAACTTCTGCTATGAAGCAACAAAATCTCTCCAGGACAAGAATGCAACCTTTTTGTACTGCAACTGATGACATGGCTTAAGGGCTTTTCCAGTTTGCTGTCAAAGAAAGGGTACGTCTTCATTGCTAATTTAAATTCAGTGTAATTAACAACAGTTTTGTTTAGTTGTATGTTTTTCGCTCCCAAGTTACTTCGGTGTGGATAAAAGCAGCCCCTCCATGAAATGAAATGTGGGCAGTTGGTCCTGCTCTCAAGCATGTATTGTACTAAGGTTGCTGAGGGGTTTATCCTGGGGGGTCTCTGCAGGAATTTGACTAGTTTTATGATTTTTGACAGGGGTATTATCTCAGCACACAGGGTAGCTGGGGGTAGTCATTAATGAGTAGTTCTACCCAGAAATAACAAAGTTGCCAAAATCGTTCTGTTAGCAATTGAAACTGTGCTAGCTAAAGTTTTAGCCTGTGCTTCCTACAAGGAAGCCAAGATTGGTTTAAAAGGTACTAAATGCAAGTAAAGATCTTTATATCTAAGTAAACCTTAACTGAAAGCCAACACTCAGACTGTATGTTTTGCAGTAAGGACAATCCCTGAGTATTTCTTTCTGAGCTACTTATTTTTGTTTCATTTATTAATGGCTTCACTGGAATTCCCTTTATAATCATATTTGGGGGGAATAATAGTACCAAGAAAAAGCCAACATAAGCAACCTCCCATCCTGTCCTTTAAAAATAAAAATTAAAAATAAAGTCCACCAATAACAGTTTGTTCTTTGGTAAGGGGCTAATGGGATACAGAACTTGGCATGCTGAAACAGCAACTGGAATGAAGATACTATCATAAAAATCACCTAAATCTTGACTTCATTAAAACTTATTTAATAGGATCAACATTTTTTTCCTGGCCAAAATTTCTTAAGTTATGTAATAAACTCTGTATGCCTTGTCCTCCAGGGTTATTTCCACACTCCATTAACAGGCTATAGCAGGTTTTTAAAATATGCAGCATGGTATGGTGTGTACCTGGGAACAAGGAACAGAAAGTTCTTTTAAAGATTGTATGTACATATGTCTGTAGGCTGCATGAGCTTGCCTAAACAATTCACACCATTATCAAGAAGATCTTGGCAAAAACAAGAAAAAAAGAGATTCAGTAGGTTACATAACAAGTACATATCTCTTTCCTTTTTAAGCAATGACTGCTTCCACTTAACAAATGATATTTGAAGCATTTCATAAAAACTGCTAACAAAATCAACTCCCATGGCCTCTTCAGGAATGGAGTTGATTACATGTAGGGTGGTAATACATTGGCTTCAGTTGCCTAATCTTCTGGGTAATTCCAGTTATTCAAATTCCTGCAGATTTCAAAATATGTGTTTATAAATATTAGATGGCAAGAGACTGATACAGAAAGCATTAAGTTAGGAAGAAAAGTGGAAGGGCAAATAGTATTCTTTTTTCCCAGACTAAGACAGACTTGACCATACTGTAACTTCAAGGAGAAATCCACTTGGAAATCCCCCCAAACAGCAACTGAACATGCACAGATCCTGTATTTCTGGATGTATGTGGATATTTCACAATATTGGAGATAGTCAGATGATCAGATGTGTTCACAGGGCGGATAGAAGTCAGGGAATCAGAGTTGCAGCCTGGCCATCTTCCCTGAAAGCTGTACTTTAGGAAGCTTTTGCTGCTTATTTCTTCACCCTCAAATGCAGCAAAACCAAGATTTTTGGTAAAAGTTCTAGAAATGGAAAGAAATTTCCTAAATGCTTACAGAATTTTTTCACTTCAGGGACCATTGGGTGTTGAATATGACTTGAGTTCCAGGGTGACTGAAGGTTTTGACCTATGTGTTTTCTTCTACACTTGCAGAAGAAAAGCCCCTCTGCTAAAGGCCAAAAGTCCAGCCAGTTGAGTGTCCCTGGACAGTGGACACAACCCAGAGCAGAGCGCAAGAAGGGGGCAAGCACACACGTTTCCTCCAGTGCATCCTCTCCGCTCCTGGCAGACCCTGCACAGGGACTTCCTGGCCCAGAGGCTGTATTTGTTTTTTTGCATTTAATAGCTCACGGTGGACTTTTCTTCCATGAATTGGACTAATCTGTCCAGTTATATTTTTGGCTCCCATAACATCCGATGGTAATGAATCCCACAGCGTAGCTATGTGCTTCATGAAAAAGTGTGTGTGTGTATGCATGCGGGTGCATGTGTTTTAAACCTACTTCCTCTGTGTGAGAAATAAAGAAGGGGCATCCTGTGTTTGCATCTTCCCAATCATTCTGCCTGTCACACTGTCTCACTTGAACTAGCCGTGTTGTCTCTTGTGCAAGCCAAGGACTTCTCATCTACTGATAGTTATTCTTACCCAATTTACATAGAAGCTGAATTTCCCGAGTTCTCCTTAATGATTCTCCTTAATGATAATTCCTTTGATTACAAAATCAAAGACGTGAGTGCATTTACTTAACGTACGCTGGTCTGTATTACCTTAGCTTACATGGCTGCTTACTCCTCAGTGCTGCCACATTTTGATTCCATCAATGCCATTATTTTCCCATGATAATGTAAATTTTCTCTGCTCCTTTAAGTACCATCTCAGAATAAGAGCTTTGAAAAATGCAGGGCAGGCTTGATGGGAATCTATATTTTAAGTGCTGAGTTAGCTCCTCTGCTAGCCAAGACAAAAAGCTCTGGAAATAAAGTGCTTTGTCCAGAGGGGAAGAAGTGTCTTCTATCCCTTTCCCACAGTTAAGAAACAGCTTTTGTTGAGTTACAAGGAAAGTCACTTACATAATCCATGGTCAGAAAGCTGGGCTGGCATGTTTTTGGATGACTGGATGTAGAAAAAAGGCAAAAAAAAAAAATAAAATTGACATTTCCCAGCTGACCCCAAAATGAAAACCTCCCATTATGTTGGCACTTGCTGCATGTCTACTGTGTAATTTGGTTTTGTTCTGACTCCTTAAATTGAGATTATCTTTATGTAACTGTCATGCAGTTGTATATGGGTTGCCTCATAGAAAATGCATCAATGTCGCAGTTCTCATTTACTTGGAAATATGTCCCTCAACGCTTTTCCCCAGCTCTCCACAGAGATTTGTTCTGCTTCCCCCCACTACACTGCTCTCTGCTCTGCCCCTGTGTTTTAGAGGAGAAAATGGTGCATTCACCTTGCTCTGCAGAGAGTGGCTTTCCATCCTTTGGCCATTGGGCCTGGGTGGGAGGCGGTGCTAGAGGCAGCTGAGTAGGACAGAGTTGCATGGACAGCAGGCAGATCCCAGCTCAGACAGGTCTCCCTGAGGTTTCTGGTTCTTCGTTGTCTTGGCAGTAGGACTGGAAACCCCACCAAGGTACCAGCCAAATACAATTCCTTCTGCTGCTTTGATACAAGCATGCTCTCTTGCTGTGAAAACCAGAAGGAAGCGATGCTCTAGGGATGGTGAACTCCATCTAGCCCAGACCCGCTGATGTCGACAGCTTCAAAAACGGGCGGAAAGTCTGACATGTTCTGCATGTGTGCTCTTTGGGGGATTTCCAGGTGGGCAGAGCACCATGTTGTCATTGTTGGGTATGAACTAGTGCGTTTAATTTATCTTTTTTTTTAATTTTTGTTTTTACTTCGTGCACAGCAGTCTTGAGGAACTTTCCAGAATACATGTTGTAAACCACAGTCTTGATCTGGGCGGTCAGGTGCTGTGTGCCAGCATCTCCATGAGCTTCTGAACATGTCTGGAAGCGATCCATGGGTCAGCCAGCATGTCTGTGTGGGATAGGCATGATAAGCTACATCCTGCAGAAACCTCTGTAAAGATTACCCAGCTTTTCTCCTGGAGTCTCTTCAGAAGGGATGGGATCCACGAAATCACCTGCTTACTCGTAAGTTGTCCTTAACAGTACCCCAAAAGTCCACCAAATGCTAGTGCTATGCATATTTTGTACAAAAAGACTTAAAGCTTTCCATTTGTGTAAGTGAAGATACGTCACAACTGCAAGAAAAAAACATATTATGATGGAAGGCTGGGAGAGAAATTCCTCTGATTGTTCCAGAGGCTTGTTTGGGACTAATCCTGGGCTATAAATTGTAGTGGTTACCTGCTACTTGGGAATATTTGCTCTGAAAAAGCCTTTGGGTTCAACTTCTACAGTGTGTTGTTATACATTTCAGCACACCAATGGCATGATTATATGTCCAGTATATTAACCTAAGAAAAAGGTGTAAACGTCATTTCCTTAGTGGTCAGAATTTGGAAGCTAGTAAGCTGTTTTCTTTGGTTCTGTACAAACATGAAAGAAATGAATGTATGTATCAGACTCATACAATAAAAGGTTTAGCATGTATAAATTTGTCTTAGTATAAATGCAAGGAATAGTACAAATGCATTAGGAATATATAAAAGTACACATGTGCTTATCTGCATATGCTTATATATATTTAAGTGTATTTATATATAAAAAAAGTATGGTATATAAAAATATTGGATGTTATTACATTCAGAAAATGCTTACTTCATCTGCAAGTCTTAAAGAAATCCCTGCATAGCATTATTATTGACAACAAAGATTGATTTCTGCTTCTGATGGGAACCAGAGGAGAGATTTTCTGAGTCTCCTTAGATCACATCTAAGGAGATGTTGTAGAAGGGAGAGAAACTGTCCTCAGTGTGCACAGCAGAACATGTAATTGTTCCCCAAATTCTCTGCTCCAGGAGTGTGACTTGCTTATGTAAACTCCCTGTTCCCCTGCATGTAGAGCTAATGGTTCCTTGCACGGCAGCTTCCACCCTCATCACACTATGACTACCTTGCAGTGGAAACACTATGTCCAGCTCCCCTAGCCCTCATCGACATTTTGTCCAAGGGATTTCCTCATGAGAATCCTATACCAGACAGCTTTCATGGGGATGCCAGCAGAGCTGCAGCCTTGTCCTGCTCCCCATGCAGGATGCATGCTTGCCTGACCATCCCCACTCTGCCTTCTGCTCTGCCAGGTCTGGGCTGTGCAGTGCTAAGCACTCCTGTGAGCCTGCAAGGAGACAGACCCACTGCATGGGAGGTACTTGGTCATATGTGAGCTTACCAAAGTGCTCTGTCACTTTCTTGAGTGAAAATGGCCCACTGTCTGACACATTTGGGAGAGGTGTGATTTTTGTTACTCCTGCCTTCAGCTGTGTTTCTGATCATCACTTAATTTAGTATGTTAACCTCCACAAACTCATCACGAATCTTGGCCATCATTCTTTCCCTCTCCCATCCCCAAACTCCCTTATTTGCAATTATAGTCATCTTTAGTGAGGAGCAATGGCTTTTTAATTTTCCACCAGAAATGGAAGCATGCAGTTATTATGCAAAGCAGCTTTCTTTTAGTTCCCCAAAATTTCCGGTGTACACTGTAATCAGTCATTTTCTACTGTACATTTTACTGTCTGAAATTGTAAGCCTAGACCATTAGAAAGCCATAATAAATAATTCAGTGATTTCCTTTCAGCTTCATATTCTATTTTGCTGAATATGTTTGGAGGTGTAAATATCTCTCTGGAGGGGGATAATTTTAAGTTTAGTTTTCTAATTCGATTAAGGAAATGGCGCCTGCCTCTTTCATCAGCAGGCAGGAATCCGAGTGCACCAGGGAGATGTTTAGATACCTGTGTAGGTGTGTTTAATATGTTTCGCCTAATTGTGTTTCCTTTTTACTAAATAAGAGAAGTGGTAACGTAATGGGACTAATCTTTCCTTTCTCCCCCCACCCCCACCTCCTTTTTCCTGGTTTTAATTGTCTTGTTCCTCACAGCCACAGCAGCATGCCCTGGTAATGGATTTCAGGAGATCAAGGCACATCCCGGCATAGATGGCTGAGGCCAGCCTGGAAGCCACATAGCCGTACTTGGCATAATTAAATCAACTCACCCATGAGAGTAGGAGGGTTTTTTGGTGAGGAAATAGGTGTTGGGGTTTTCTGGGAGCTGTGTTTTCTTAGTAGTTTAACCAACTGGTTAAATGCAAAGACAGAAGTTGTGGTAAAACAATACGGCGTGTCCTGCTATTATTTTTTAAGGGTTTCTGTTTTGTTTTCTTCTGAAATTTATGAAAGTCTGAACTTGTGAGGCACTGACACAGTTTGCCCAGAGAAGCTGTGGATGACCCATCCCTGGAAGTGTTCAAGGCCTGGTTGGACGGGGCTTTGAGCAATCTGGTCCAATGGAAGGTGTCCCTGCCTGTGGCAGGGAGTTTGGATCTAGATGATCTTTAAGGTTCATTCTAACCCAAGCCATTCTGTTGTTCAGCCTCAAGACTGTACATAAGTTACTCTGTCAAACGTGATGTGATGCAAAGGACACACTTGAAAACAGACTGATCTGTCTTGCACTGGTTTCAGTGCCTCTGAGAAGGAAAGAATAAATGCCTGCATCAAGGTGTACAGTTTGTTCTCCATCTCACGAGTAAAGGAGGGACCATCTCACATGAAAAAGTCTTTAAAGAATGCAATTTTCTTCTGTTTCCATATGGAGTTGTGGCTAGCAATTCACTGTAACAAAATCCAGATTTTCCTTTAGCAGCTTTTGAGAAATATTTCAACATATTTTGAAGAGGTGAATGTGATAATTCATTTGAACAAAAACGGACATGTGATATGTTAAAAAAAAAGAGAGAAAACACAGTGCATAGCTACATTGCTATAGGTGGGCTTAAAATTCTGTTTTTCTTATGTAAGCTAAGGGTTCTTGAG
Source organism: Nestor notabilis (assembly GCF_000696875.1). NCBI lineage: Eukaryota > Metazoa > Chordata > Aves > Psittaciformes > Psittacidae > Nestor > Nestor notabilis. The sequence continues at coordinate 43,800 of NW_009941630.1, read as the reverse complement.
TTTTCCTTTAGATCCAGTGTAATGAATTTGCTTTATCTTTTCAAGCTATTATTTGAAACCATGAGAGCTCTAAAGCCCAGGTCTTTAAAACAAAATGCAAAACTGAAAATCCTCATGTGGTTTCTTGGTTTCTGTAACTTGAGTTTGAAGGGGAGTGGGGGAGAGAGCAAACACTGCTATAGCTGCAATGAGGTTGCAAATATTGGCAGTGCTCTTCAGTGCACGGCATGAGGGGGTGTTAGTGTGGGTAAGCACCTTCTGCGAACTAGTCCTTGTTCATCTCTTTGTTTCTGCAGCAGTTGAAAAGGCAGGTGTGCCTAGCCCTAGTTTCCAGTTTTGCAGTTCATATTTATCTATGTGGTCCTCCTGGAAGATTTATTGGCCTGTGGAAGGTTTATTGGCCTACATGTGTTTTCAAATGTTCGCTCTTTCCACTCCTGCAGATACCATGACCCCAAATGCTCCTGTTTGAGTTTTGAAGCATAAAGGTGAACCCCAAATTTGTAGTGATGTTACTAATACCCGAGCACACTAATTATACATGCAAAACAATTTTGACCAATCCTAATTTCTTTATGTAGCCTTGTGAAGCATAATCCTATTAATACACACCTAGGCCTGCTTTGTGACAGCTTCTCACCAAAACATCCTGAGCTTTGCTGAGACGAATTGGTGCAGTAAACAAATAGTGCAGGCAAAGTGGTGAGGGCATCACAGTCAGCATTCAATCTTTGTCTCCAGATCATGGGGGAAACTATGTAGGGTTGCCCTGAGGCTGAATAATCCAGTTTTACTTACATTGCTGAGCCTGTGCTGTGCCCAGTTTAGCAACATCCATCCACACTGCAGCTTGATGCTCTTGCTGATCAAGTGACAGAAAGGAGGGACCTTCCCCCTCCATTTTCTGTCTTTAGTGCCTGTACAGCTAACAAGCTAGTCATTACTGACCCTGGATACACTTTTGAAGAGTAATTAAAACACTTGTATTACCTGTGCCTTACCTTTCTATGTGCCTCAGTATTACCCAAACTGTAAAGAAAGCCTAAATGAGACCACTTTGGAAAATGCCCAAATTCTTCTGCAGGTAGAATATGTATTTTTCTCTATAGGTTATCAAAGGGCCTGAGGGCTTAGAGAGGGTTGTGGCCCTGGGAGCCCACTTTATTCTGTCCCTGAGTGCTGCACTATCGTTTGCTCTCATGTCTCAACAGTGATGGCTTATACCTTCTTGGGTTCACAGAGACAAAATATGAACAGGAGAGTGTGGTGTTCCTCACCCAGGATGACCCATCCTGCAGACACATGTGCTTTTGTGGAAAGTGCTTGACTCTCCACAGGCTGCAGTGTGTTGTTTCCAGCCTTTCCATTTCTGCAGCAGGCATTGTCAGAAACTAATTAGCTGGGCACCTCTACCCGCTATAGCAGTTACCTTTGGTGAAGGACCTGGGCCTGTTTGAGGTGTGCTCTGAGCACCCTTTGCAGGAGGGGCACTCCAGGCAATTTAAGCACAGCATCTGGAGACCAGTGGAGGTTTAGTGGAAGCTAAAGGCACCTGAGTGGGGTAGTGCTTGGAGCAGGTGGCATCTGGAAAGTTGAGACCGATTTGAGGGACAAGCATCCTATCTGGGAGAGGGAGGGGGAGGTGTGGAGGAAGGTATTATTGGGCCATCAGCTATAGGTGAGCTTAAATTCCTTTCGAAGCCAGCCCTTTGTCAAGGGGTGGGTTACTCTGCAGCTTTTGATTGTTTTCTGAGGAAGAAAACTTCCTTCAAGGCCTCACCCTCTGTTCACGTTCATCATTTCTCGGTTCTGCACAGGACGAAAACCAGACATGCAGAAGCACCATGAAAAAATGCATCTGGAGCATTCTTGGCATGACTTGGCATGTGGGAGCAGGGAGATGGGGAACCTGATAGGCTTCCAGACATGTTCTGCAGACTTGAGAAGTGCAAGCAGTTGGATAAGCATCTGAACTTTTGTATGTTTATCTGAACTGAACTCGAACTCCAAGCCATTTCAGAGTTTACGTAGCAGCGGCTAATAATTACTAGAATGCTTGTAAAATTGGAAAGTAATCCTAATAATGAATTAATTGGCAAAAAGACACAAACAAAACCCCTTATTTAAATTGTGCTTGCCCAGGAGTTTGGAGCAGACATTTGTCTCAGCAGACAGTCTAGAAAAACCCTTGAAGGGAACTCGAACTCCAAGCCATTTCAGAGTTTACGTAGCAGCGGCTAATAATTACTAGAATGCTTGTAAAATTGGAAAGTAATCCTAATAATGAATTAATTGGCAAAAAGACACAAACAAAACCCCTTATTTAAATTGTGCTTGCCCAGGAGTTTGGAGCAGACATTTGTCTCAGCAGACAGTCTAGAAAAACCCTTGAAGGAAAAAAAATTACTAGTTCTCCTCTGCTTTTAAAACTGTTGGGGCACTATGAAGCTGCCCCCCCCCCCCCCACTTTATAAATAGCGAGGCAGCAGATCTGGTTCCAGTTCTTGTACATCTTTTTATGTCATAGCAATACTATGAAGTTACCTGCCATAGTGGTGTGAAGCCAGTACTGTGTAAGACCAGATTGTGCCTGACACTTGGAAAGGTGGAGTTACATTATCAAAAGAAGGGCAGTCAATGGAGGCTCATTACTGTGAAATATGTGTTTAGGATTCTGCCTAGGAACAATATGGTTGTCTTTCTTAGTAAAACAAGTTATTTAATTACATAAATAAAACCTTTATGGTTATGTAGGCTTAGTTGTCATTTACTACCTCTTCAGTGACGTTAAACTTTAACGCGATAACAGCATGGTGAGCAGAGAGAACAGTTTCCACCCACATGGACAAATATTGATTTCGGTGATAAAGAAGAACAAACATTCTGATGGAGGGGTAGGAAAGAAATTGAACCTGAAACGAGAGGGTTATTTTTACTGCGCAGTAAAAGAAAGTTAGTCTTTCAACTAAGAACAGGGAAGGGCAAGGGGATGGCTTATCAAAATATTGTTTACAGGGTAATAAATTCTCTGACTTCAAACTGCAATATTTGCCCATTGGTTGTGCACAAAAACAAAGATGAATGAGGTGAAGTTCTGGTCACAGTCGAATAAGTGGCAGCTTTGCTGCTGACTTCAGTAGGGGCAGGTATTTATAGCAGGCTCTGATGCCTTGTGGAGGTCTCGTGTGAGCAAATTGCTTCTTTGAGTCCTTCCTTGGCCAATGTCTGCTTGAAACTAAGTGTGAGCTTCTCTGCTTTGCTGAACCTGGCTTTGAGGTTGATGACTAGACTAACATTTTAGAAAAGTTTGAATCACTCAGGTACAACAGTGGGTTTTTTTAACTGAGCTTTCCTGTTTGGATGCCCATTCCCTCACCCAGAAGGGGCAGCCTTCTGCAGGGCCTCCTTCATCTCAGTGAGCTCCATGTGAGATAGCATGGCCTGGGCTGAGCAGCAATGCCAGGAGCAGGGAGGGTGATGTGAACTACATGATGGAGTCATGTCCCCTTGTCACATGGCATGACCAGGCAGCGCTATCCTCTGGAACGTAAAGGCAGATGAAAGCCTTGATGTCTTTGGAACCCCAAAAGCTCTTCTAGGTGTGACTGTGGATTGGACTACAGGGCCATAGCCAGCAAGTGTGATTTGTACTGTTGAAAAGAGTTAAAGCACTAAGCATACCTTCAGTACTGAGATACATGGGTGCTTGGGAGGTGGCGGTGGGGAATAGGAAGAGATTAATCTGACCAAAAGTAGGTGTCCTCAATATCTGTGTCAGAGTTAGTCATCTAGGCTCCACCTACAGACAGCGGGGAGGTTCAGACACCTGTAGGGTATGATTCATCTTCTACTACATGTGTGGATCAGGTCAGATGAACGGCCTCCTGCTAGCTGCTCTCCACTGCCTGTGAAAGGAGCTCTGTGTGACATGCTATCTGTGCAGGTATCTTACCTGTTGGCAGGTAAAGGTAGGTCACATGAAAGCCCTGCCTTTGTTCTGGAAGCTAACCATTTAGGAAATATGTAACACACTTGTAGCACTAAATAAACAAAGCTCCGACATGGTATTTTCAAAGTGTAAATTTTCTGTTCTTCCCATGTCTTACTGTGTGATCTTCTAGACAAGCCATATCCATCATTCTTCCTTATCATTCTCTCTCATCAAATTTGGCTTTCTACTGCTCAATACAGTGTGTGTGACAGCGACATACTGCTACACACAATGTTGTGATGCAGACAACTCTTTTTGTACAGATCCCCTAAGAGGTGGTTGCACAGTTCCATTACCATATCTCAGCATCTCATATGCCTCAATAAATTTGTCTTTCATGTACAGTTGTCAATTCTGTGTCCTCTATCTCCTGTCTTACTGTTCCTCTCATCTTAGGAAGGACCTAGGGAGAATTACACTTGCAGAAGAGCTTCCTTGGCTTTGAGCTATTCCCAGAAACTCTGTTTGACTGTCTTCCTCACTCTTTATTCGAGCAGTTATAAGTCTGTGGGGGAGGCAAGCAAACTCCAGCTGCTCCTGACCTTTGCCTGTTAACTGTGCCTCCTCTATATGATACAGAGAGGTTTTCCAACTCAGTCACTTTCAGCTACCAAGAGCTTTCTGACAGTCAGTAAATCACACCACAACTTCTAGTCTTGATTGGAGCTTCTGCTGGCTACTGTCGGATACTCACTGCAAAGGTTGCTATTACATCAGATGAGATTTTAACTGCCGTAGGTAGCAGGGCAAGGCCTGGGGGACTTGTATGCCTTAGAAATAGATTTGTGTGGGGATAATAACCACATGTGCATTCCAGAAGAATATTTCCTTCCTGAAAGGTGATGAATTGAAGAGGGAAATAGTGGTTTGGAATCAGTGGGTCTCTGTATAGCAAACAAGCTAAGCAGTATCTGGCTTTGATGGGATTACCTGGAAGATTTTATCTGTGGTGGAAAGTGTGTGTCCTGCCTCAGGAAGTTTTGAAATGAAGATTTTTTTCTTCATAGCTGTTCAAAAGTCAGTCAGACAAGTGCAGAATAAAATAATCACTTCTCATTCCAGTTATCATTCTACTCAGCTGAGTCTCATTCTTTCATAATCTTTCAGGTTTTTATCCCTGGAGGTAGGCTCCCTTTGAAGAGCAGTAAGAATTGTCATTATTTGATTCATCTTTTCAAACGAAAACATCTTTAGATTTCCCTCTGCCTGCCTCAGTTTAGAATGCTTCCAATAAGTCTTTTCCGCTGGCTTTCCTGGGGTGTTCTCAGCTGTTGATGTGATGTGCTGACTTGCCCTCACAGCTCCAAGATCAGGATGAGAGCAGCATGAGTCCTTAGTGCTCTCTGCCATGGTGGAGCAAGGTTCTTCTCTTCCAAGAGACATCATGGCCATTAGGGTGCTTTGGAAATGTCTCCCTGTTGAAATCAGGAGCAGCAGAGTGAAGGTGCAAGTTGGAACAACATTATAAAATCCAGGCTTGCTTATCAGCCTTACTGTGACATTAGTGACCTGTATCTGGAACAAAAAGGAAATGTCCATGACAATTAAGGAGGCTTTCGGCCTTGGGAGCCATTGTAGTCTGTAAAAGCTACAGTGGAGGCAGGATTGTGGCCCCAGGCTGAGCGGACACACTCCATGCTCTGAGGGGTTCAGCTTGGTTCAGTACTAAATGTATTGCCTAAGTGCAAAAGGGAGAGGCCTTTGAGTAACTGACAGACTTCTCCAGTGGGGTTTCAAGCACATCTGTTCATGCTGGGATTGCATCCCTTATGTCTGCTTGTCAGTTCCTGAGTCTTCATTTGGCACAAGGCTGCCCATCTAGCAAGAAGTTTATCTGCTATCTTCTCCTCTTTCCAGGACCACATACAGCTTTCCCACACACAAACTTTTTAATTAAAGGGCTGTCTTTTTTTCCCAGACATCTTGAAGAAATGATTTTGTCTTGGCCTCCTTCATAGCTTCAGCATTCAGACAGAAAGCAGCTCTTTGGAGCATTCTCTGCTCACTCACCACAGACGTGTACTTGTTCCCCTTCGGCTTCATAGTGGGCTTTATCTTTTCATTTTTGCTTCGAATTTGTTGACACTGAGAGCCTGCCTGGGTTTTGCAGCCTTTCCTGTAATGAGGCAGCCGGATTGTGAAAGGCTGTGTCACAACCTGGCTTGTTCTTGTCAGCAGCTTTTATCTCTCCTCTGCAGTCAGTTCTGTACCACTACTTTTGATTTTTGCTTTAGTTATTCTAGTTGGTTTTAGCTGAGGTTGCTTTCTCTGTTAGCAGAAAGATGATTTAGTTCAGCTGAAGCCTGGCAATGGTAGCACATAATAGCAGTATGTATTTTTAATCTAGATTCAGTTTCTGTGTTTTACAGCACCAGGGAGAGTCTGTTTCTGTGTCTGAGGTGCCACTACAAGATGTGTATGGTTTCCTGAGTGTTGATGATTGCAGTGAATTATCCCAGTTCTGTTTTAGAGCTGTTGCTTAGAGAGTTTTTAGTATTTATGTACAAAGCTAGCAAAAAAACGGTCGACTTTCCCAATTCACAAAAAAAAATAATAAATAATCCAAAGTTAGGTTTGCATCTAGAGTGGGCAGATTCAACTCCTCTCCCTCTCTGAAATCTCTGAGTCCTTGCTCCCCAGTAGCAAGAAAGCTCCATAATTTGGAGGGTTCCTGGCCCCAAGAAGGACAGGCCAGGAATTGTGATGCTGCTGAAAACACTTGTAACCAGAGATTGAATGAACACCCTGTTTCAGGCTGAGCAAACCAGGGCTTTTCTGAGTGTCTCTATATTATAGAACGTCTCTGAAGACGCATAAGGGTAACTTTGGCCCTACTTATTGACAGAATTTAGTGCTAAGACTGCACTCCAGGCAGCTGTAGTGAAGTAAAGCCTGAAAAAATTAATGTCTTGAGCTTCTTATGTTGTGAACTTCTGAAGCCCCCAGATTGCCTGATTTTGAGGCAGTTTACTGCTGGGTGTGTTTGCCTGCAGTGCTCTGGAATGAAGCACCAGGGATTTTGGGGCTCTCCCTGGGCACTTTCTGAGGCTTTACGGACAGTCTGTTTTACAAGTCAGCCCATGGAGCTTGTGCATTACAATGGTTTTCTAGGAGACAGATGACTCTCACATGCTCGCTTTGGCTCCAGGCAGGGTTACTCTGCCATCGTGCTGAGCTCTCCCAACATCTCCGTAGCGCTCTCTGCAGAAGGAGCACTGCCCCCTGCCCAGCAGAGTGTGTGCTGGAGAAGCACTCCGTTATACAAGCCTGCTGCTTGTCAGGATCATGTATCATCAAGGAGATAATTAGACACTGTTTTCTTCATCTACTCTGGTCGGGGCTCTACATAGGAAGGGAGCCTGGCCTGACAAGAGCTGAAATATTAAGTCAGAGGAAGCACTGTAAGTGGAAACTCTGTTGGGTTTGTTGTTCCTCTTTATATGACAATATGTGGACTATAAATTGTGGTAAAAGGAGGAAGGTAATGACGAAATCCAGGAAAAGAAACTACTTTTTTGCATTTCTGATAGGCAAAAATTAGCAGGTGAAGTGGGTCTAAGAGGGTGATTTTGTGCTCTTCCTGATGAAACAGCCTTCCACTGTGAAACCAGTGATGTCACTTGGGGGTGAATTCAGCTCCTGCTTGCAACAGTGGCAGTCCTGCCTCTGACCAGCAGTGAGAACGTGGTGAACCCTCAGGAAAGCACACATGTGTGAGCAGGCTAGACTCACAGAGCAAACCATGGTTTAATTTTGCTACTGAGTGATCCTCGTTGTGATACTAGCAAATGGGACAGAGTCCTGTGTAAGTCTTCCTTTTGGGCTTCTTTCTTCATCTGATCACCACTGGGAAAGGTAAAATATCCAGCAGAAAAGCTAAGGATTGGGTGAAATGAGTCTGACATGAAGAAGGATCCTTTAAGTGTATGTTGAATCAGAGCTTTTCTGTGTAGTGCATTTCTGCACAAAGACCTTAGAAGAGGTTGGCTGATAGGATGTCACTGAGTTTGGAGCTGTATCTTAATTCATCACAGTTTTGCCCCCAGTGTGGTGACTGAGGAACTCCTGTAAGACTGCTGACGGGTTTCTGTTGAATGATTTGGCTTCAACAGTAGAGCAGTACAATATCAGACAGAAAAGTAAGCCATTTGCCTACTGCTCTGGTAGCCTAATAAAGTCCCATTGAATTTATTTTCCATAAATTGAGCAAGGATAAGCTATTGAACAAGAGTAACCAAGTGGGAGTGACTAACATGCTGGAGTGTGCAGAAGTGAACTCATGTCCCCATGAGGATATTCTGTGTGTGCATGGTTTTGGTTGGGGTTTTTTGGTTTTTGGTTTTGTTTTTTTTTTTTCCACTGGGAAACCAGAAATAAAAAAAAAATATTTTTTTTTTTTTTGTCCTGAGCAAAACAAGAAGCAAATGATGGTAACATTTCCTCATTTTCTGTTTCCTCAAGGAAACACTTAGTCATCTGATTATTCACTCTGAGACTTGTCCTTTGCTTTCTTTGCATTCTAGGAAGAAAATGAAAAAAAAAAAACAAAACACAAAAAGTGTATGTATACTCACACACACACATATATATGTATATACAGGTTAAGTTTGTGGACTGATACTTGTTTGTGGAATGATAGCTCATTCTGATTCAGAACATTTTCATTTCAGTGAGGGACCTGAGCAAAGTAATAATTAACCTCTTGTAAATCTAAGGCAAGGTAACTGTCCATTTTTTCATTAGTCCAGGACTAACAAAAAGGTGTGTATTTTGCAGAAGGTTATGCCCTTTAGAAGTGATTTAAGCTTTATGGAGAAAATTTGCTGTAGTTTCAGAATGGCTTTGTCCAGCCTGTTTAATGATATGAATGCTTCAGGTTTTCCAGTCCTTTTCCTTCTGTGGAACTCTAGAGCTCTGTTTCATCTGCTGCTATATCTTGTTTGACGCAGTGTGAGAAAACCAGGTAAGGTAGAACAGACCAGATTGCTGATCAAAATAATGGAAAGTCCCTCCTAAAATCAGGATTTAGTCCAGTGAGTATGCATAGTAATGTTACCAGTATTAAGAAATCTCTCTTCTGAGATGACACTGGTTATTTTCCATGGTAGGTGGGATGGGTTGTTCGCTATGCTGTTCACAGAAGATGGAACTCCCAGGAGGTCTGGAGCAGTAGACCTGGCTGGAAGAAGTCCAGGAAGGAGGGGAATATTTTTTACATTGATTAGGCTTTGACCTGTTAACTAGTGCCTCCCCCATGTTTGTCCTCTGCCTGTCTGTCATAAGTGTATAGGTTGGAAAAAATATTTCTTCAGAAGAACTGGAATAAGAAGCCACATATTCAGCCTTTTCCTATGTGTGCTGCGTATCTATAAAATATGGTTGTTGCTTTGGCAGTATGGCTGTTGGCCTTCTGAAGTTTGGTTATATAGTGTTTCTCATCTGCAATGCAGTGAACAATAGTGATTTTGCTATGAACAAAGTATCTTTATATAATCTAGACAAATCCCTGGTATTAGCCACATCTCTCTACAGATGAAATGTCACATGTTGAAACCTCCTGTGTAACCTCAAACATGCTATTGTTGCTACCAAACTTCAGAAGTTTTTGACAACACAATTTTTGACTGTTCAAGCTGAAAAAGACCAGGGAAATTTTTACTGTATGGTGGGTTTTTTTTTTCATGGTTTAAAAGGAAAACACTTTATTTATTTTTAATCTGGACTGTTTTGAAAATAATTTTTTTTTTTTTACCCCAACTGTGGATTTTGCTACTTTCCTCCCTCTTCCCATTCTGAGGAGCTACTGCTAAAAACAATGTTTTGCTTGAGAACCACAATCTTTTTCAAGGCAGTTGAAAAAAAAAGAATAAAAACCAGTTGTGGCTGCTGTTAGTGGATAAGGACTTGGTCCTCAAACACTTCTGCGCACAAGTAACTTGATGGATCTAAGTAGTCCCATCAAATGCTCTTGTAAAGTTATTCATATGAACGAATGTTTGCAGGATCAGTATCTAAATGATTGTTCTAGTTCTGAGTTCTCTCATGTTTCTCCATCTGTAAATCAATGATATTGCAGGCTTCATTTGGTATATATGAATGTGTCACTTATTAATGTCAGAGAAGGAATACTGACCAACAAAATCAGTATTTTCCACTTTCACAAGGAAGAATAACAAAGTAAAATAGTTGAGCGATTAACCTGGGAAAGCAATAAATAGTTCTTAAAAACAAATAATCCCATAAAAGTGATGCATGAAGAAAGGTAAAGAAGCCTCTAGAGAAACAACAGCACATGCAATTAAAGCAGGAGAAAAATGTTAAGTAACTTTATTCTTAGCAGGAGAACTTTGCTAGTATGATGTCTGGAAGGCTGCTTGCTTCTTTTCTTTCCCTCCAACAGACAGAGCATCCACTATACTTCTGGACACATTTTATTGTTGGTTCCCCTGCCACTCTTCCTCCTGTAAACCAGGAACAGTTCTGCTGATGCACATGGATTCGCCCTTCTGTGAAAAAGGCAGGCCCTGTATATTTTAATGTGACCCTTAAGGGGAAATCCTGTCCACACAGAAGCCAATGGCAAAAGTGTCACTGCCACCAAAGGAGCCAGGTTTTCCTTCAGGATTTTTTATCTTCCTGACATTTCTGCCTTATATCCTGTAGCAAACACGTAACATTTCACAAATTGGTGCTGCTGGTATACTGAGTAACATATTGCTGTCCTGTACACCCTGCAACTTAATCTGCTCAAGAGGCCGTTTCGAGTTCAGTGCCCCATACTTTCTGTGTTTCATATACTTTGATAACCATGCACTGATGTTAGTGGTGCGGTGACAGAGGTCATCTGGTAGCCCACTGGGATTCCCCCGTGCTTTTGAGAATGGTTTGAAAAGCTTGGTCTAGAAGGGGAGTGAGGAAAGAGAGGGTTTGGTTTTCTTCTGAAAGCATTTTAAAAAATATGAGACACTCCATTGCTTTTCAGCTTGCTGTTTGTTACACTAATGGTTGGGGCTCAGTAACACAGGCAGCTCATGTATGTTTAGCCATCTGTGAAGGTCTCATAAATTAAAAGATGTGGGGCTGTAAAATGATACTGGAGTTGTTACCCGGGTTTGGTTTGTTGTGGTCTGGGGTTTTTTTTCCCTATTTATAATGCTCTTATGATAGCAAGTGCTTATAGTGCCACCACCTGGCTGAAACTGTCAGTGAGCCGCTGTCTTCACGTTCAGGTTTTATCTTCAAAAGAACGTTTTGCTGTTCCTGCAAGAAAACACAGCGGGTCTTGTCGGATTGCTAACACCCCTTTCTCTTCTTGGGGTTTGGCTGGGGTTTTATTTAGTGGCTGAGAAGAGTAATTTGAGGACAGCAGCTAAAATGACTGGCACTCGAGAGGGACCTATACCATCTGTACAAGGTATGAATAACTTAATTTATCCACTTTGTAAACTGTGAATATTAATCTTTGTTAATATTTAAAGCTATCATTTAAGCTAGAGTTCTTAGGTTTTAAATTTGGTATGTGTTTTAATGCTTTTTTAGTCTAAAATTTTTCTGTTTGTATTTAGTAATTCCAAAAAGGATCTAATTTTTTTTTTTTTTTTTTTTTTTTTTTTTTTTTTTGCTTCACTGAGTCAGTCAAGCTGGGCACTGAGATTACTAACTAGAACTATTTTTTCCTTTCTGATGTTTGCTTTTCTACAGTCTGATCCTGCAGCTGTAAATGCCACATTAGCAGTGATCATGGGATCGAGCATGCAAAATAAGTATACAGCGTTTGTGACATCCTCCCCTCTTCAGTCAGATGGCTAAGCATGGAAGCCCTGCCACAAACACTGGTGGGGCAGGTAGCCCTCTTGGCAAGTAAGTGTCCTAACAGGCTGGGCTCTTTTGCAATTCCACTTATTTCTTATTTCTGCAGCTTGAATCTTCTTCCCTTTGCACAAAGCACAAGCACGTGTGACAGTCACTGGAGGACACAGTGGGTCCTCCACATGGGTACATAACCTCAGTTCTTTCATGGGTTTCTTCTAAACAGCTACCTTGTGCAGGTGCCATAAGCAATTACCAATTTTATAGGAAACTTGAATGAAACATTTTCAGAGGGGGAGATGTGGGTAATCTTCAGGCCCCAAGGAGTTGTTTCATTTTTAATTGTGCATTTTAGGGTCTATGGGGCTCTGATATTTCAAGTTGTGTGCAAACAGCAAGCACACTGCTATCATTGTGTTCCCCTGCTCAGGGCTTGTGGCTGAATTACCTCATGATAGGCTTTTTAAGTCTTTTGGCCTCCTTCTTGGCCTCATATTTCAACACAACATGTGAAAGAGATGAAGAATGAGCTAGAACTCCCTTCCAACTTTCACAGAGTTATGGGCTATTTTATTTTTCATTCCATGTGTTTTTTAGCAACCTTTGGCTTTGCTAAAGCAGTACAAGCTAGGTGAAGACGGCATGGAGGGAGGGAGGTTCCCCTCTAATGTCAGTGGTTTAATATATTTACTTTCATCTAAAAAAGTGGAGTTTTGCTTCCATTTGCTGCAAACAAAGTGAAGGTCCCTTTTCCAGCATCCCTCTACCCTTTGTAAACATCCATTTGTAAAGCACGGCCCACATGTTTCCTCGAAAAGAAAATGCATCATGACATTGCCCTAGCTGCACAAAAGCCTTTGCACTGCTAAATGTCAGTCAGTTATTCACTACAGTAACGTTCTACCAAGTCCTGCCCAGGCCCCTGACAGAGCTGTCTGTGCTTGTGCAGGAGTCCCCTGCCTCAGTCAAGAGCTGCCATAGGCTGGGTTTGGAGAAGCACCACTCACAGCACTCAAAACCTGCCATCAGGGGTTACAGTTCATCTGCCATGGCCTTTACAGCTTATAAGGAAGCTTTGGGGTGCCTGGGTTTCCCTGGCCATGAGTTTTCAAGGAATAAAAGTGACGTGGAGCTCCAGTGTGAGACCAAGACCTCTCCCCCTCCAGATACTGTCCTGTCCTGGGCACTGCTTAAAAATTGTGCCAGTGTCACTGGAGGGGAGCTGTCGTGTCCAGCAGAAGGTGCGCAACTGCTTGGGCTTCCCACCCCACTGCCACAGGCAGGAGTGGTGCTGCAGCAGGGCAGCTGCAGCAGCAGCAGCTTCTTGCAGGCAAGGATGGAAAGCAGCAGAGCGTCTGAGCACACCAAACTGCCCACTCCCCAGCGCCAGTGCAGCCCAGGACCGGTTACAGCCTGGGAATCATGCAAGTTCTTGAAAGCAAACTTTGTCATCACTTAGCATTTGGGCAAACGCAGGTGCTCATCTGCAGGTGACCCAGCTCAGACCTTCCTGGTGTCATGTTGTGACTGTACCCATCCACTTGCCAGATAAACTTTCACCTCTCCAAAATATGAATATTAAACCTCGGTCTTGAATGGAAAAAGGCAGTTCCCATGGAAACAGAGATAAACATAAAAAAATGGGGCATGAGGGGAGGGAAAAGAAATGTCTGAGTTTGTCTTGTGACCATTTAATCGAAGTGTACTCCTATGGCACACTGCCAGGATGTTTGAGTTAAGGGCATGTGCTTGTGGACACCATGGTGCAGAACTACGGGAGGCAAAGGCAGACGATGGAGCTGTGATGTCTCAGCAAGCCCAAGGGCTGTGGGGATAAAGGGCAGAGTCGTCAGCTGATGAGAGATGCAGAGTCTGCAAGGAAATTAGTGAACAAACAGAGGAGAGCTGAGAGAATGAGACCTCACTCCACACATAAGGTATGGAAGGGCTGGGGTCTTCACAGGGCCTGTGAGGAAGAGCCAATTTAATATGGGGAGAAGGAATATTGCTGCAAGAAATATGTATAGCACTTTTACTGGGTGGTCAGTACAAACCCTGAAGCCTGTTCTCCATAGTGCAAGACAGCCCAGATATATAGGAGAAGGTGGCTGTATAAGCTGGAAAACTTTCTTCCATGCTGTCATCTGGAGCTGGTTGAAAGCAAAGTACATAAAGATGGGGAAAGGATGAGAGACTTTGCTTCTGTTGGGTAATTAAAGGGGAAAAAAAGCCTCACCACCATAAAAAGGAATGAGATAAATCATGTCACAAAGAAATTTGTTGCTGTGGTTATAAAAGTCTTCCCCTTTCACAGAAAAAAAAAAAAAAAAAGCTGATATGACTGGGATCAAGTATGATTAGAGCTTAGCTCCACAAAGAAAATAAAAATACAAAACCTATAGCAATCATAGAGGAAGAGTGGAGGAAGAGATAAGGGAGAACACAGAAATGAGATGTGGGCAAATTGTAACTTGGTATCGTATTTATAAAAGATTTAGAGAGCCTGTATCCTCCCAGAAGAGTTTAGGCATATCATTAAAACCTTTAATATTGTCTTGACAACTCTTCTATTTCTTGTATGTAGCTGATTGATAAGGCAATATTTTTAACTTTGGCATTGCCGTCTTTTTTGTTCCTTAAGAAAACTGTAGTTGATCTTGCACTAGAAAAAGGGGAGTGAGAGGTGGGGAAATGAAAATCCTGGATCCCCTGAGATGCTTATTTATTTAAGATTGGAGCCAGGAAGCCTAACAAAGCATTAGAGGAGCCTACAGCTTCTCTCCCTGCCCCTTCTCCATTTCCCCAAATTGCTCCTGGAAAACATTTCTTCACATTTGCTGAGTACCTTTGCTGCAAAATCTCTCTACATGTCTGTGGGTCCATAGGTTATCTGCCCAGGGACAGAGTTGAGCTAGACTGCGAAACCCTCACTCGTGACTTCAGGTCTGGTAGTCGGCTGACTTCAGTGGGGCTGCTGCCGTTATATGTTGGGTTTCAGCATGAGTAATGGTGTCACGATCTGGCCCATAAATTCTGGGTAATTTGTAAAATGCCTGTCACAATGTTATCTAAATAGCAATGGCACGTTGGAAACCATTCTGGGCTGTTGCAGAGAGGAGTCCTCTCAGTTTGCCTCTCCAGTGAGGCTTTGCTATTATACATTGTAGTATGTTCCTTTCCAACCTTATATTAAGATCATCAGAACTCTGTTCATGTTGTAGTTAACCATGACTCCTGGAGGCATTTTGATACGTAATGTTGGAAATAGACATAATTGAATAGAATAATAGATGTTGGAATAGGTGTTACAGAAGGCAGCAATTACCTCCTATGTTCTTTTGTAGTTTCCAAATGAATTAATTTTCCCTTTCTTTATACTTTTCATTTTTTGTGCTTTTTTGGAGACTTTTCTGAGTGATTGATTTTCACTGGCACAATTCTGTGGAAGTCGGATTTCTAAGCTGCATGTGCTGTTGTTGTTCCTGGTTGTGCACACAGTGTCTGTGGTTATACAAACTCAATAGAAAATGTTTTCTTCATCATTTCCCAGCTTTCCCTTCACATGAGAGCATTCATGCCAGAAAACTTCTTGTGCTCCCCCAGCCTGGTGAGCACATGTGGCGAATTACCTGAGCAATTAAATGAAGGCACTTGTGTGAACCATGCACATGAAATATTCTTTGAAGATGTTTTGTGATCAAAGCAGAGAAAGGAAATAAAAATGAGTATGTTTGCTAAATATTGAATAAATTAAATGTGAGGGCACTGCAATGAAAAGGCAGAACATGTGTTCATGAAAAGAGGCTGTATCCGCTTCATATTCATGACAAAATATTTTCTGTTTTCCTGTTAACATTTCTTGCAGGGGTTCCTGGTAGAGGAACTCGAGGATAAAGAAGCCTGAGACATAAGGAGGTTGTTCTGAAGAGGTAGCAAGAACCAGTAAGCATATACCATTTCTCTTCAAGTTACCAGAGTGGCAGTAAAAGGGACAAGTGAAAATCAAGGTAGGATAGGACTGAAATTGTTGATGGCTTAACCTTTCACCACAGAGTCACTGCCAGTTTGCAATCCCTTATAATTTACATTGTAAGTTTTCAGTGGATTGGAAATCGAGCTTTCACCTTTGTGCATCAGTTACAGAATTAGCAATAGCTTAGTTCTTACTGTTTAATAGGTGTTTATTTTAGAATGAAATACACTGTGGAATAAAAACACATAGCCCTCAGGTCACAATTTCCATCTATTGTGAAGAAAATCCCTTATAGATATGGGATAACAGGTTATAGTGGGACGTACAACAGCACAATAAACAGTGAACTGCAGAGCATATACTCAGTGTAAGAAAGGGAAAAACCCCTTGGGTCTCTTGACTTATTCCAGTATTCTGCTTAACAGTGATAAGGTCCTAGTCTTGTTTTAACTACTACTGGGCAGACAGCAGTTCTTCGCAGGAAGTACGGTATTATTTGGCATTTCTTAGAATATACAATGGCAAGCTTAGTGAATAATATGATGCTTGACTGTACATGAAGTTACACTCTTGCTCACGTATGTGATTTTTCAAAATCACAATGAATCTGAGTTTCCGTGAGTGTGTGTGTGTGCAAGAGAAACTCAGTAGTTAATTTTCCAAAGTAATCTCTCTGGTTTCTTTTTATTAAACCAAAATTCATTTTCAGATGTCACTGTGTAAAATTCTGAGTTAGGCTGTCTGTCTATTAGACTATCATATAGAAGTTCAAAAAGGCTAAACTTTCAAGCACATTTTATAGGGATAATAATAACTGCCTGATTTCTGTGATTGCTACTCATGAAAGATGTAAAGGTGTGCTTCTACTCTTCATAAATAAGCTGGTGATTGTATGAATCAGATTTCCACACATGTAAATTACAGCAAAAGAAAAAGCTTAGCTTCTCTGTTTCCGTAAACTACTTTCTGAATAGGACATGCTTCCCAGCTTTTAACATGACCCCGTTCGGTTTCACTTGGTCAGATTTCTCGGTAGATGACAGAGTCCCCACAGCACAGAGACAAGGTGCTCAGAATTCTGAACACGAATTTCTGTTACTTCTTCTGACTAATCAGGGAGTTTCAGATTTTCTAATCATTCTCTTTTAGGTTGCCCCATTTATTTCAACTAAAGTCTCCCTTAAAGACATACACCTCAAAATCCTTAATTTACAAGAACAGTACTTCCTTCTGCTCTTCATATGTTATATAAAGTACAATAATTTGCATGGAACAATGCTGTACCCTTCTGATGGGATCATCAACCTGGATTCTCAGACCTGTGATTAAAGCACAGGTATTTGGCAGCAAAGCACTCCTGAGGCAGAGCTTCAACTTTGTTTAAGACATGCTTACCTCAAACTGCCATGTGGGGTTGCTTGGGTGTGGAAATAAGCTGAAACAACGAGGATAAGGGAGGGGAGCACAGCCACATGGGATGCTTTCATACAGAATCCCCTATCAGGGAGAAGTGTGTAAGTTTCCACACTACACTACTGGCTTTAGAGTGAAACTGAATGCCAGGGTCCCCCATCCTAGTTGCCCTGAGCTCTCCAGGGCCTCTATGAGGGCTGCTGGTGACATGGGCACTCGCTGCCTGCAAGGGGGCCAAGCTGTCAGGGAACTGCTGGGCAACACCTGCTGCTGCATTCTTATTCCCCTGCTGCCACAAACTGTCCTCTGCTGAGACCCCTGAAATCTGCACCATGACTCACAAGGAGAGGGGTTTCTTCTTATAGTCTCATTAATATAAAGTAAGGTCTTGGTTTCCACTCAATCTTTTTTTTATGCTGGAGCACTCAGATCTGGGATCCTAACCTATGAGAGATTGTGAGGGGCCTGTGAGAAACACTAGGTGTTCAGTCAGTCTTTGCTTCCATTTATACCACCACAGCAGCGCTGACTCGAACCACCTTTAGCAGGTTTAAAGCTATTAAGCTATAATTTCACTAAATACAAGGTGATGTTTTAGATAATGCCATCTAAGGCTTATTATCCCAAATGTATGTGCTTTACAACCCACCTTTTCCTTTTAAACTAATTGCTGTGATTAGACTTCACAAGTATGAGAAATCCATCAGTCCTCAGTAGCTGCTTAGAATGCCTCAAAATCTGATTATTTTGCTCTCTCAAAAACATTATGCTTGTTTTGTACTAATTTCCTTATACATTCACAAAACTACTCAAGAAGTATGAAGAATGCAATCTTTGATTCCCTTATGTGCATTCTTGCAGATGGCAGAAATCGACATATTCTATTCACAAATATGTGAGCATACTTCTTTCTAAAATTATTCCATATGATCTGCAAACCCTGTGATGTCTGCACACGTGCTCTTAACCCTGTTCAAGTAACTTCGAAGAATTAAAGCACTGTTTCTTTATAGACTGCATTTACTAGAGATTTATTAACAGGTCTTAATTGTAGACCCTGTTTTTTTTAGAAGAAAAGGGAATTGTACGAGATCATGGGAGGGAAACTTGCTCTAGAAAACAATAGTTTAAATATAGTGTTCCTTTCTGTTTTGAATCACTCAAATATTGGTAAGAACATGCATTCCTTCAATGACAACACTCAGGAAGCATTTAATCATAAATATATGATGTCTCTTCAAAGTACAAAACCTATTTGTAATATTTAACAATAATCACAACGGAAAGTGGATAAAAAGATATATAATCTTCTAATTTAAACTGAGTAAAAAATAATGTAATACCTATTATCCCATTTTAAAACTTGCACTAAATAGGTGAACAAATCTGTTCTTTAGGGCCACCAAGATGGTTAGGGACTTGGAGCATCAAACATGCAAGTTGAGGCTGAGACAGCTGGGACTGTTCAGCCTGGAGAAGGGGAAGCCCAGAGTGGGTCTTATCTATGCGTATAAATACCTGATGGAAAGTCAGAAAAGAGGATGGAGTCCAACTCTTCTCAGTGATGCCCAATGAAAGGACGAGAGGCAGTGGGCACAATCTGAAAGAAAGGGAATTCAACTTAAACGATTTTTACTGTTAGGATGAAAAAACACCTGGAAGAGGTTGCCTGGAGAAGTTGTGGACTCTCCCTGCTTGAAGATGCTCAGACTCAAACCGGACCTGCTCTGGCTGACCCTGCTTTGAGCACAGTTTTGGACTGGACAATCTCCAGAAATGCCTTCCAACCTCGGCTGTCTTGTGGTTCCATGTTTCACATTATTAATAGAGAATACTGTGCCTAGAGGACACAGGTCAAATTTGTGAAGACTTCAGAGGATGAACATATACAGTGTCCTCTCTGAACATGCAGTATGGCTGTTTTGGTCTTCTTGAGGGCTATGTGAGTGGGAGGGGAACCATGCTGTGGGAAGCCTTCACTGAGGCAGTGGACCCTGCACTACAGAAACCTTCTCCTTATTCTGGGAGAGCCTGTACCAGGCAAGACAGGCACTCATTCCCCTGCTCTACTCCTATGGGGACCAGACTTCCTCCCAGGTGGTTTCTGGATGTAGATACACCACTGTTACCTTCACCCAGACTCCAGGACTTCTTCATCTGCCTTTGCAAGGAACACTCTTTTTCCACTAGGTCCATTTAACTGAGGGGAAAAGCTATTGGCTCCTGTTTTTCTTATTCTGTCCATGTGAGTAGGTTCCTGGCACACAGCTGGGAACCTGTGCACTGTACTGGGACACAGTCTGCACTTCCTGTGCTTTGGTCACACATCAGGCATACACTCACCAGCAAAGCTTCCTTATTACCTGCCACAGTGGACATACCTGCAGGAAACCATGGCTGACAGGGCTCATCACTCTTAATGCATACACAGATGTAGCCTTTCTTAATGCTCCTTCCCTCAGGCCTTAGTTCATGCAATACCTTAGTTGCAACAGTTCTATATACATTAGGGGTTTGGTGACCTTTCCTCCTCCCCTTCCCCTGCAGTCTAGTCTTAAGCCACTTGACATCCCAGCCTTTGCTTGTGTGCTAAATGACAGGATATTTCTGTGTGTTTGGTATTTTCTGTCCCAGAATTTCCAGTCTCAGAGCAGCTGCATTGAGCACCTAATTCCCTTTTTCTTATTACCTCCACCTATTAATAATTACAGCCTGTAAGAATGGCAACATTCAGTATTTTCCCTAATGCAATACTCTCATTCAATCCAGATTAGATTCCACCACCCCCCCCCTATTTATTTCAAGGTGCAGTAGAGAAAAAAACATGTAGGAAATAAGAGACTCTTTGTTTAAGCATGTAGCATATTTTGTTCAGAAATCTAAATTCATGCAGAAGAATTCTTAAAGACTTCTTTGTTATTAAGGTAGAGTCTGAACAGTTACCACGTCCTAATCAGACTTGTTCCCTGGGCCTGTCTCTTTTCCAGAGTTACTTACTGGCCATAAAGATTTTCACTGTAGAAAATAGAAACCCTTCCTCCCGTCCCACTTGACAGTAGCCTCAGCCCACTTCACAGTGTCTTGCTTTGACTTCAGCAAAATATCTGCTCAAAATGTTTTGGGGTCTCCAGTTTGCTCTGCGAATTTTTTTCTCATTTTATTTACCTGGTTTTGGGCTGTATGAAATAAGGCCCAAATGGACTGATTGAATCATAAGGTTTTGCCTGATGTTGTGGGCAGTTGCTTTCCTAGACAGATTGTGAGCCACCTAGAAGCTCAGTTTCCAGCTCAGCTACCCACTTTGCTTCTATTCAAAAGCCATTTGAGAACTTCTCTCTTCTAATGGTCAGCAATCTCATTCCCTGTTCAAATTTACTTCTGGACAGTTTGTATTTATTTTCTCTTTTGTCAAGTCTACCCTTTGCTTCAGTAGCTCAAATACCTCCCTAATTTCCTTGTAGAAAGCACTTATGCCTTTTCCCCCTTAGATCTGGCTTTGTTGGACTAAATAATCCAAGCTCTTCTAGCTTCCTTGGGTGAAAAGCCTGTCTGTCATCCTAGTAGCCATTCTTCACATCTGCTTTCATGTGGATGTTACTCTTACAGGCTCAGTTGTACAGCAATGTTTGTAATACTGAAGATGAGATCTTAATGTAAACATGGGAGCATTAACACTTCACTCTATACTGGCAGGACCTTCTGTTTGAATTTGTCTGTTTCTGAGCTGTATCACAATGTTGGTTTTTGTGAACTTAATACAGCTGGGTCTTTTTCTTTCTTCCCTCTCATTTTCAGCTGGGAGCTGCTCAGCATACATGCTATTTCTGTGGATATTTCTTGGATATTTGAGGAACTGGGAAAATGTGGGACTTGTTTTCCTACATTGTGGTCTTTATTGGAGCCAAGATGAGTTTGGAGACACCCTTACATCTAACGTAAGAAAAGCCAAATGGGATCAAGTTTGAAGCCAACTTCTGAATCCTTTGCTCTTCATCCTCTACAGGCTATTCAGTTAGATATTTCTACAGGTTATGTATTCAGTTAGATGTTTCTACAGGCTATGTATTCAGTTAGATATTTCAAAATATCTCAGCAATTATGGGCATCTTTTATAAGAAGTATTTTAACATCCAAACATTGTCATTCAAGTGACATAACTCAGAACTGTTTATTTTAAAAGGCTTCTTAAATATTATTGGCCATTTTGTTTGTCATGACTGGTTTTGGAATGCTTATCCTTAACCATACAGTGCTTTGGCCTTTAGCTAATACTTAGATATTCATGGTTCTGCCCAAAAAGAGCTGTTCAGATCTCGGCACAGCCCAAAAAAGTCCTGTCGTCTCTGAAGACTGACATAAATCAGGTGGAGTCTAGATTGGGTGTGACACAGGATTGGAGAGTGTAGAAGCAACTGCGGAAAAAGAAAGTCTTACCTATCTGCATCATAAACTGAGAAGAAAATTTATCAGAAAGAAATGTAAGCAAAATAAATCATAGCTTCAGTATAAAAAATGACTACAATAAAGTGCTTATTCTCTTCACTAATATGATAGAGGAGCACTTCAGACACAGACAGAATCAGTGCTGATGTCCTGCGTGCTGTTGCAAGAGCTTAGTAAATGATGGAAAATTAAATAATCCAAGGGATAAGGAATTTCTTAACAGCTTAATGGTGTAAGAAGTAGTAAAGGAAAAAAAATTAACTGAAACAAGAAACATCATGAGATAGATGTCTAGCCTTGGAAGTGCTAGAAGTCTTCTATAGTTGCCAAGATTTCTAGTTAGCCAAGATGAGATGTAAACTAGATGTCACACAGCCCAAGTGAGTGGGGCTATATAAATGACTGTGCAGTGACTGTGTAAAGTAGCACACAAAGGGCAAATGCTGTATAACAGCATGGCTAGTTTTCATGAATTTCTCCTCAATCTGCTGGCTACATCTTCTCTGTGGCAGCTCTGGAAGAATCATTCAGGGATTCCCAAGACGTCTAGAATGGCAGTTCTTCTGAGAAGTGGGGCTGCAGGCAGTGATGAGTTATGCAGCATTTGTCTAACAACTAGAAACAGGGCAAAAATCCTTTCTGGTAGTGTGCAGAGGGGAAAGAGGTAGTTTCTGCAGGTTTATTCTAGTTGCATTTTCTCCCTGCCCTGTTAGCTTGTGATCTGGTAGATCTGCAGAACAGCAACTGGAGATTTGCTCTCCTTGGTTTCTTCAGTATGCTGGATATTTTCTGCAACAGAATACTCCCACAGCAGCTGGTCTGGTATGCAGGACTGTGGATCTTGCATTATTTCATAAGGGCTATAATTGAAGAATAATACTGATCTGTTAATTTTGTCTTTATGTTCTTATATATGAGGTTGTTACAGACTTTTAATTTTAATATCTACCAACTAATGTTATGGGAATAGTCCGCAGTGGGATAGTGTTTTGCTACTCAAAATTTAGGAGTACAGTAAAGGACCCCTACTATTTCTCAGTAGGGTCATCAATATCAGCTAAAGCAGATAAACCTGAATATGCTGTCTATGTAGGATTTATTCTCATTCGTGGACCCATTGTAACAGTTATTCTTAGTTCAGCTTCAGAAATTTGAACACTGTAATTTAAAGAAATTAGAAAACGTTTTCTATTTATGCAAATCTTGACAGTTCACACAGCTTGATAGGTTTGGTTTTAATTTATTTTTTCTACAGTATCATTATAGTAGTATGTGTTTAAAATACTGAAAATGCTATTCAGAAATGAAACATGAAAAGAATATTTGTTGGTTTCAACAAGCAGATTCAACCTGAGGACTTGTCAAATCTGATAAGCATGTTCAACATATAATGAAACTGAAACCCAGTGGAGTAAATTATATGGTTCTCAGACACTTTACAACATCTTTGTAAAATGTGTTAATGAGTCAGTTAAAATAAAAAAGAAAAATAATCAGCAAACAAAAAAGTATAAAGAATAAGGAAGGAATATACTTCATCCCAAACAATAGTTGTCTGAGGAGGAGGAATACAGAAGAAGTGATAATGAGTGTTTATACTTGAACATGACTAAAATATCAAATATGGAGATGTTTATGCCTGATAAAGCCATTTATACAACCAGCTGAATGCTTTGTATGCATACAGTTTTTTACATAGGCTATAAGAACAAAACTAAGCCAGGACAATGTACTACAAAAATGTGAATTAAGCATTCTTAACAATGTGCCTGTTCTGTCTAATGGTTTGAAAAACGATTGAATAATTGAACACATCTCACTAAAGATTAACGAAAGGAGAAGTTACATGGACTTTTAATCTGAATTTTAATGGGAATAAAGCTTGTGGGACTTCAATGGACTTGAACATTTGGCATTTTGCCATTTAGTTCTTGTGTTAATTGAATTAATACAAGAACAACTTCTTAACTTACTGTATATTCTCAGTGAGATTCGACACTATGTTTTGTTGAAGTTTGTTAAAAGTTTTGTTAAATTAAGTGCCTAGATAGAGAAGGGAGACCCAGTTGATGCTGCAGCGGAAGGAGAGGCTTAAGCATTGGCTTATTCCACGTTAGATATCAGATAACTGGCACAGGAAAGAAATCCTGTGAAGTCCCCAGAAATAGTCAGCCAGACACACATTTGTTTGGGCAGCAGAGGACAGAAAAAGTATAGTGGATAGAAGCCCAGATGTCATCAGCTGCTGCTCACAATTCTCCTCTAAGGGACTGCCTGTAGGAGGGTCAACACTTTGCACTGCTGCAGTAGGGACATACACACACTGGTGGCCAACCACGGGCTAGCCTAAGGGCTGCGGTGTGACACAATACACAAAAATCTGTGATGAAAGGACCTTTCAAGATCAAAAACAGAGACATAGGAAGACTTGTGTTAGCTATACAAGGTAGACTTTTACACCATCCTCACCCTCTGGTTCTAGCTTTTGGTGTTTGGAGTCAAATGAACGCCAAGCTAAGTGACTTTTCTATGTTAGGGTGCAATGGTGAAGTTCATTACTGTGCAGGTAGCCCATCAGTCAGCCACCAGGGTTGTCTGAACCCAACGTGCTTGCTCACAGTGTTATTTTATTCTTTCTGTAAATTAGCAGAGGGTGTCTGAATTCACCGGTGAAACAAATATTGCTTATTTATTAGGGGTTGCCATAAACTTATAGACAGGATTTCATTGACTCTTGTTCCATTTTGAAGGAGAAGTGAAGCCAAAGCTCAGCTTTCATTTCACAAATGTGTTTCTCATGCCTGGTCTATTTCTACGTGACCTCTGATAAAGTAGTCCAGCATTCTATTGAGTTACATGTATTGTCCCTGTGGCTGGGTAGCATAGCTGCATGGTAGGAGATACGCTGGTGTTTGGTACGTGAGGCAGGCAAGTGCCACACCAGTGACTTCCTGGAGGAGTGCTAAAACTGCATCTGTCAGGGATATACTAGTCAAGGAGATAAAAAAAATTGCAGGAATTCTTCAAGGAATTACAAATTTTAAAAGCTGAGTTCCATTTGGTTTGCCTTCCAAATGCCTACCCTGTCTTGAAGATGTGTGGGAAGGATCATTCCAAGACAACAACATTACCCTGTTAAAAAAGAATGCAACAAAACACTAATAACTTTACTGTGGATGACTTGCCATTCTGTTCTGTAAGGCTCTCACTCAACTAAGACCTCTGGTACACGCTTAAATCCATCTCTGTAAATTCAAAATGCCTGCTTTAAAGTTGTCCTATATTCAAGTAAGGGACCAATGCTGTCTGTGCATTCAGCATGCTCAGACACCCCAGCCATGAGGCCAAGGGAGAGAGAGCAATCTGAGGGACAGGGCTTATGTGCTGGAGGACTTACCTCAGCAATTCCCCTGTTCCTTGGCTTTCTTCTTAAAACCCACAGACACTTAAAGCAAAAGGAGAAGACAGAGAACATGCAGGAAGACTCAGCGTGTGGCAGTGGCCCTTTGCGGAGATGGGGGTGGCAGCCAGCCGGAGCCATGTGAACACATGAATTATTGGTGCAGCCACAAGATCCACGACGGGAGATATGTCACGCTGCAGATCTGTGTGACTTGGCAAGCACCCACTCGACAGGAGCTGTGGGGACTGCTGGGTTTTCCACCACCCTTCAGATCCCTGGTTGTCACATTAGTACCCTTTTAAATCAAACCTCCCTTCTCCAGTGGTTGACTCATACATCTTTTTACATCTCTCAGAGCAGCCGAACAGCATTCTGCGCAGCTGAAAGCTATTCAGCTCCAGGACCAAGCACACACTGCGAGGGAAGCTCGTGGTCTTTCTTGGTGGTGATGGCCAAATATGTGTGTAATGTGCTTAGTCTTCACTAGCCCACACAGTGAGAGACCCTGCTCCTCTCTTGAACTTGGGCGTAACACGTTCCCTCCACCATCAGGCAGGCCAGATCTAGACTAATATTTTCTGTACAGTTAATTACGACAGGACAAGTGCTGCACCCCAGTGGAAATCTGCCACTTGAAAAATTGCCTAAAAATATATCCTACAGTAAATGTTTCTCTGCGTGATTAAGTGTGCATGTGGACTGTACTTAGCAGAGGGTTTCCCAAAAACAAATGTCTCGTCTAAGTCTGTTGGCAAGGTCTCCTTGGTTTTTTAACAGTTTATCAGCTTTTGTGTTATTTTCTATTTATTACTCAGTAATTGCTTTCCAAAATAAAATCCTGAAAGTCTGCAAAGGTGAGGGACTGTAAAGGGAAAAAGAGGAGGATGGGGTGAAGCCAAGAGTTTCATTCTCAAAAAGAAAATGCTCCAGGGGTTGAGAAACGTTCTTTACACTGAAAAAATTGGGGTCAGCTACTTGTTTTGTTCAGCCTTCATGCGCTCTGTTGGTACACCATTGCTGGACTGTGACCATTTCACAGGGACTTGATGCACAGATCACAATAAATGAGTGAATTCTGCAGCAAAGGTGATGTAACCATCTCAGGCTGTCACCACTGAGCAGCAGGTCAAACTACAGCATGCGTGCTGCCACGAAGATCTGCCTATCCTGCTTTGAAGACAAAAAGAAGCATGCTCTCCAAGACAGTGTCGAGGCCCCAGTGCAGAGGAGGTCTGGAAGTAGAATAACTCCTTTCAACAGCCCAGAGCTGCTGGATTACTCCAAGTATTGTGTTAACCTGCCCTGCGAGGCACAAGAGGAGCAGGAGATTTTTTGCATGTGCAGCACTGAAACAGGGTCACACTCCCAGCTGGGAAGTGGGCTCCTGCTGAGCATTCGGCTCAGCTTCTAGTAAATGCAGCCTGGGCTCTGATGCACTTGATGGCTTGCAGATTTCTCTGAAAGAATACTGCGTAGCTGGCAAAAGAAAACACAAGAAAGGAAGGAAGCATCATTGATTGCTTTTCAAACCTTCTGTGTTTGCCTCGTCTCTTCCCAAACATGCAAAGAAAATCTCACAATGCCGAAGAGCCAACGAGACATAAAGACGAAATGTCGCTTGGACCCATGGAGCAAATTCCAGTGTAGACCTTTTCCCTTCCTCTTCAGACAGACTCATGCAATTTGAAGGGCATAAGGAAAGCTGGGTGAATAAGAGAGCACCCCCCTCTGAAAGCATGTTCCCGTAAAATGTCTCCTGGTGTGCACCGTCTCAGTGCTCCAAGCTGGATTTCTCTGAAGACGAGAAAGGACTATTGCAATAGCATCCTCTGAGACAAATTAACACAATTCTACTCTGTGCTCGTACAAGACTTAAAATTCTGTGATCTGCCAGGGCTGTAGCATATTTAAGCTTAGAAGCAGAGTTTTATAAAGGTGCTAACTGGTGTTTCACAGTGCCCCTGTGGTGTTTCGTTTTCGTACAAGGTCTTACTTGGAGAAATGCTGCGTGAGCATTTAAAGCAGCTACAAGGGCTGTTTGATCAGGCAGAATGGTTCCTTTGGGCAGTATTTTGGAAAAATAATATTTAAAAATTGCAGTTTATAAAAATTCTGAGGACATATACTCTGAATTATTGAATGTCAGCATAATACCAGTTTGAGAAACATTCTTTTCTTTAACTTGTGAAAAAAGAACACAAAAATTAGAAAGAAGCCAAACTGCACAGTGTAATACAGTGACACTTTTAACAGGGTTTCCACAGTTTTCTATCTATCCCAGAACTAAGATTTTGAGGTGGTGTTTTTTTATTTTATTGAACCCAAAGACACCTCCTTCTAGAATTAAATGTATTAGGCTTTCATACATAGCTACTGCCAGGGGGAAATTGTGTGTTCCTTAAGGGTATATTCGCTTGGAGCTTTCAGACAGGATTCGTGAGAAAGACCCTGTTTGTGTTCAACCCCCAGCCTGCCTTACACCTCAGTGCTGTCACCTCTCACAGTGGATGCACAAATGTAACCCTGCAGCCGTCTATACATTTTAGGAAGCATGCCATGGCAATTCAGAGGTCCACAGAGAGGTATCCAGGAGCGCAGGGAGAAAAGAGAAGGAGAAGCTGGCTCTATTCCAGCTTGTGTGATTTTTCCTTCTGACCTACAGTCATCCTTCAGTTTCAACTAAATACTCTATTCTTCATTTTCTGTCTGTTTACCTTTGCTGTATCCTGTTAGGACTCCATCTGTGAGGTGTGGAGCACTCCTGTGATATCCCACATGGAAGAAGGTAGCAAAAGCCCTTCAGTTCCAGTAAATGTTATTAAAAAATTTTCCCCATCCTGAAGCTGGAATATTAGGGGGACAGGAGCAGAGGTCTCCCCTGCCCACCCTGGAAACCAAGTGCTATGAAACCAGCGCTTCTCTACGCTGGATGGGAAATTTCATCCCAAATTGCAGAGCACTTCCTGAGGTGGCATTAGCGAAAAGGGGATTTTCTTCTGAGAAGTTTTGGTGTCAATAGCTTGCAAAGATTTAAGCAGGGGTTTCTGTCATCCAAAAATGGCAGTCACCTCAAGCACTGAACTTTCTTTTGACTTCATTAGCAGCAGGCAACTTTCCCAGCCAAACAGATTTAGGTCCTTAAACTGCTGCTGCTCTTCCTTTGACTGATGATCTGCTCACTTATTTCAGCGGGCTGTGTGCCATGTGCTGTACAGCTATCTTTGGTCTGGGCTCTCTGTGCACATGTCACTGCTCTGCAAAGGGTAGTGTTTGCTTCTTAACCCTCAGATATCCTTAACTAACACTCAGTTGGAGATGAGATTAGTTTTCCTGTTAAAATGCTCACTGCCTTTCCCTTTTGCTTCATCCTTGAAGCTCTGTGTGGTGTCACTTCTGTGGTTTTTGCTTTTTTTTAAGTCTACAGTTAGGTCAGAGTCAGGACCCTGTTAGCAAAGAGGTCTCAATTACCCAAACCATCCTCACCGGGTACCCCCAGACCCTGTTAGGAAAGAAGCCTCAATTACTCAAACCACCTCCACATGGTACCCCCACTGATGCACCCCCTCCCACTGGCCAGGAGCTCCATATCAGCTCAGCATGGAGAGCCCTTTCTTCTGCTGCTCCTCACTGACCTCTTGGATGAACCCTGAAGCTGGTATATTGTTTGTCTTCTTGGAGATTGTTGATGGACTCTGTTCATGAAGGCTTTGCCTGCCATGGTCCAACGCCTTGGGAGAGCGCTCTGGTGGTGAGGACACAACCAGTGCTAGAGTTACCCTCAGCTCCTGGGTCATCCCGTCTGCATGGAGTAACCCCGCTCTTGCTGCTCTGTGGCAGTAATTTCTCCTTGTTACCTCCTGATCTTTCAGAAGAGAACTCTATCACTGTTATGAAGCTAGAAAGCAAAAACTGTATTAAAATTCTGAACCTAATATGACCTTGAGATCATCTGGATTCAAGTACTTCCTTATTCTTCGGATAGATCTCTCCCAGCAGATGTTAGGCCCCTTACCATTAGTGCCTAAATGCATTTCAGATATTTGGGAAGTCTTCATACGGGAGCTTTTTATTTCAAGACCTACAGGATTTCCTTCAGGATTCATCCATGCTGCTTACCTCAGATCCAGGATCCTACAGTCTATAGGCACTGTTCTGGGGAACCACTAATCACTAGTGCACTGTCCCTGTTTACAGAACTTCTAAATCACAGAGAACCAGGATGTGAAGTGACATCTTCAGGGGAAGAGCCTTTACTTAGTGATGTTGACAGGGAGACTGTTATCTTTGCACTACCTTCAGAGCTACAAATGGTTGATTAATGAACCTGGAGCATGCTGGTGCACCTGGAATGGAGCACAAGTTGGTAGTTATTTTTCTAAAGCTTGATGCCCATAGCTCAGTGGTACTTTTCTCTAGGGAAACACCATTGTTACATAGTTGCTGGGACCATGGAGGTGTGTGTCAGTGATACCTGCAGCATCTGAGGTGTCAGGCTCAAGAAAGCTATCCGCTTAGCTACTCTTGCAAATTTTGGACCAACCATGGGTTGGCTCATGGAAGAGGTAATCTTCTGAGAATGTGTCCTGGAAGCAACAAAGATGATAATTAAGCTTAATATCCTAATAACCCAAACCTCATTGTCTCTTGAAGTCGCTTGAAGATTACAAACAGCTCTGAAGGAGGAAGAGCCTGCTTCATATTTGTGAATGATCTATGACAGTCTGTAGGAAAGAGGAGCAATGAAAAAAGCATTCTGGATGAAATACATGGTTGAGAATCTAAGCTGTCTCTGACCTCTGATCTGTAAGAAAAGAAGAAATGAGCCTCAGCCAGAAAAAGACATAAGAACCATGATTCTCCTGAGGAGAGAGATATGGGATTGTTTCTTCCTGCATTTGTTACCCATGATTGAAAGATGTTCAGGTATCATGGTGAGATTTCTGGGGTGTCTCTTCACGGACATGTGAGAGTAAGTTGTTCTAAATGTTTTTGTTATCAGGAGATACATGTCTCTGCAGTTATTTCTAAAATCTTGCAAAATCTTTTTAAATATCTGTCTTAAGGCATTCATAAGTAATGGGTTGTAGAGTTAGAAGAACAAGGGTCAGCTGCCAGACAGGATTTGACTGCTTTAAGATCTTCCTTTCTGATATTTATTTCAGCGCTTTGCTTCAGCTACAGAACTCGATGACAATAGCAATGCACAAAATGACAGCCGGGTACAGAGTCATTCTCAGCTGAACGCTTGCTGGGATTCAGAGGACAGTGGGGCACGATTAGCATCTTCTGTAATAATTGCAATGACTTTTAAAAATGTCACTGACTCATGCTTTTACACAAATGCACATGTTTATTCACAATAGAGGAGAAACACTATGGTACATCAAGACCTGTGCTGGTGGATCTCAAGGAATATAGAGTCCTTCTAAATTAATCTGATCCAGCTCAATAACAGATTAGCTTCTGGACAGGCAATTTTATTTTTCTGAAGCCCAAACAAGATGAATAGGGCAAGTGCCTTCAGCACTTAAGCCACCATCATAATGAACATTGTCACCCTTATTGGTAGTGATGACATATGAAAAATTCCCTGCCCTTTGCTCCAAACCTAAACTCTCATATTGAAGCTCCCCTTGTCCTGTGGAGCAGTGCCTGGGCCCGTGCTCCAGAGATGTTTTCATTGTGCATCTTAGGAGACATAGGTTCGATTAAGTGTGCTTTTGCAAATGGAGACAAAAGTTTTGTGGATGGGGAGACCAAGTGTCTGAAGGACATCCTTTCTTTTGTAGTAAGGATATCTGTTCATGGTAAATAGTAATACTTTGCCTATCATAATAATACCCTGTAGTTTCACTTCTGATGCAGAAGAGCTCCATCAGGTTCTTTAGGCACCTAATCCCCATTGAAATAATTTCAAGTTGGGCCTGCAAACCTTTTGAATGATTGGGGCCCAAATTTATGTTTGCTTGCAACTCTGTCTTCTCCATTCATACATAATCTCTCAGTATAAAATTCAGTCTTTGTATGTGTAGGGCCATACCCTGGATCTAATGAAAGCCAGTAGTGGCTGATTACAAATGGTACTAACTTGGTGACAGTGAAAGACATGTGATTGAACAGAAAGCTTAGAGTCATATTAAGACCATCTCATCATCAGCCTCACCTCTCACTGCCAGAACAGAAACAGCTGCAAGCAGAGAAAATTTTTCACATTTGTTCATAAGATTTCCAAATGCATTAATTATTTCTAGATGGTAAGACTGTCAACACAAGAGATTGGGAACCTTGAAAAACATCTGTGAGAAGAATTTCTCTCTGTCAAATGAAGGGTCTAACATGCCCAAATCTGGTGGGCCAATTTTAGCTCTTCTGCTAAACACATATCCATGGGTTTGACAGTTTGAAAAGGCACTGTTTAAAGCTGGCTGCAGCAAGGAATTAAATGCATAACACAGATAATGGGAATAACCTCAGAGACAGTGTATTTTTTGGTGATCGGAACAATTAGAATAATTTACTATTGTATGAAGTGATA
This sequence comes from Nestor notabilis, assembly GCF_000696875.1. Classification (NCBI taxonomy): domain Eukaryota; kingdom Metazoa; phylum Chordata; class Aves; order Psittaciformes; family Psittacidae; genus Nestor; species Nestor notabilis. The sequence continues at coordinate 12,233 of NW_009941630.1, read as the reverse complement.
GAGCTGGTTAACTTAATATACTCCTCTCTTCCACACGGACAGAGAAATGGCCACAGGAAGCAGTTCTAGAAAGACATTTACATTCCCCTGTGGCTTGTTTTGCTAAATCAGTTGCAGCAAAAAGAGCTACTCCAAATGGTGTGTTTTTCCTGTCTTGGTTTATTTTGTACTTGTTCAATAAAACAGGTTCCAGAAAAGACAGGGTTGTATAATTTTTAATAAGATTTGTTAAAAATAGTGTGGCTGTGGTGAGAGGAATGACCAAAGGAAGTGATTTGTTTCCTGCGATCATTCCTCCTTCTTTACCAGTGACCTTTCCAAACACGAGCAGAAGGGAAAATAGTCACTTTATTTAAAATTCATCCCAAACAGTAAGAGGGTAGCAGGGCTACCACAACTCTCATAAATTACACGCAAACCTGACCTTCTGGAAGATGAGGCCTTACTTTGCTGAAGGACTTCCAGAGTTTGGTGCTGCTGCCTCCAACCGCGGCAGCACACAAAATATACAGTGGGGAGATACTCGGAGGAAGGTGGGGGCCAAGCTGTTTGCTCAGTGCCCAAGCCCAAGTCTGTCCATCTGCTTCGAACTTCTGCAGAGGCTAACTCAGGAAGGAAGCCCTTGCCCACAGCAGTTCCTGCCAGTTCAAAAGGGGAACAGCTTGTGCCTTAATGTGGTCATGGCTCCCACTTTCACAGGCATCCCAATCATCCACACCTCAGTGTGCTCCCTGGGAGGGTTTCCTGCACTGCCTGCTCCAGGTAGGTGCTGCTG